>NC_037678.1:66617090-66875351 GCF_003255815.1 Theropithecus gelada
GCTCATGCCTGTAATCCCAGCACTTTGGGAGGCCGAGACGGGCGGATCACGAGGTCAGGAGATCGAGACCATCCTGGCTAACACGGTGAAACCCCGTCTCTACTAAAATACAAAAAAAATTAGCCGGGCGAGGTGGCGGGCGCCTGTACTCCCAGCTACTCGGGAGGCTGAGGCAGGAGAATGGCGTGAACCCGGGAGGCGGGGCTTGCAGTGAGCTGAGATCCGGCCACTGCACTCCAGCCTGGGCAACAGAGCCAGACTCCGTCTCAAAAAAAAAAAAAAACAACAATTCCTAAGTACATTTCACCCAGATTTGCCAGTTGTCATCATTTGACTATATTTTCTTTGCCATTCTTTCTCTAAATGTACATATTATAATTTTCTAAATAATTTGGAAAGTAAATTGAAGAAATTCTCTCTCTTAACTGCCAAGTACTTCAGTGTATATTTCCTAACTACAAGGAGATTCTCTTACATAACAGTACAATTAGAGACATCAAGAAATACAATTACGGCCAGATACGGTGGCTCACACCTATAATTCCAACATTTTGGTAGGCTGAGGCAGGCAGATCTCTTGAGCCCAGGAGTTCAAGACCAGCCTGGGCAACATGGTGAAACCCTGTCTCTACAAATAATAAAAAAAGAAATTAGCCAGGCATTGTGGCACACGCCTGTAGTCCCAGCTACTCAGGAGACTGAAGTGGAAGGATCCCTTAAGTCCAGGAGGTCAAGGCTGCAGTGAATCGTGATTACACCACTGCACTCCAGAGTAGGCAACACAGTGAGATCCTGTCTTGGAATAAAATAAATAAATACTATCATCTCACCCACAGTTCATTTTCACATGTCACCATGGGGTTCAATAATCCATTTTCTTGATCCTGACTTTCTGTTGGGGGCGGGTGGTTTCGGAAGTACGAGATAGGTGAGGACAAAACAAAAGAGAGGGGGTGGGGCCCTGTTCAGCCCCTGGGATGGAGGCTATGCGTGCAGAACAGCCACTGGACCCCTCGAATTGCACAGATGCTAGGCATGAAGCTCAGGAAAGGGATGGAGCCTGGCCGAGAGTCACACAGCACACATCTGAACTCTGCCACCTCTCACTGCCCCAGCCCTCGAGTGTCTGTCCCCACAGCCCACAGTTTGGCAGCAGCCATGAAAAACTTTTGTTTCTGTTTTGATCCTGCTTATCAGCCACCTAGAAACTGCTACTCATCCTCATTGTTTGCTCTGAACCAGTGATTACAAATTCGGCAACTCAGCACCCTTGCAGTTAAGTCCCCTAAATCCCCCAGCAGTAGAAAGGCATCACGGTAAAATGACCTGTACGTGTACTGCCCTGAAAGTATTTCACTATGACGTAGCCTTGCAGATGAGCAAAGTGACCCATTTCAACTCTTAACTGTAAGATTTTCCTAGGAGTTATATGAAATGAATAGATTTTTTTTTTTTTTTTTTTTTTTTTTGAGACGGAGTCTCGCTGTGCCGCCCAGGCTGGAGTGCAGTGGCCGGATCTCAGCTCACTGCAAGCTCCGCCTCCCGGGTTCACACCATTCTCCTGCCTCAGCCTCCCGAGTAGCTGGGAGTACAGGCGCCCGCCACCTCGCCCGGCTAGTTTTCTGTATTTTCTAGTAGAGGCGGGGTTTCACCGTGTCGGCCAGGATGGTCTCGATCTCCTGACCTCGTGATCCGCCCGTCTCGGCCTCCCAAAGTGCTGGGATTACAGGCTTGAGCCACCGCGCCCGGCCGATTTTTTTTTTTTTTTTTTTTAGACAGTCTTGCTTGTCGCTCAGGCTGGAGTGCAATGGCACAATCTTGGCTCACTGCAACCTCCGCCTCCTGGGTTCAAGCGATTCTCCTGCCTCAGCCTCCTCGAGTAGCTGGGATTACAGGTGCCCACCACCATACCCAGCTAATTTTTTTTTTGTATTTTTAGTAGAGACGGGGTTTCACCATGTTGGCCAGGCTGGTCTCGCACTCCTGACCTCGTGATCCGTCTGCCCCAGCCTCCCAAAGTGCTGGGATTACAGGCGTGAGCCACTGCGCCCCACCAGAATAGAAAATTTGAACTATGCCTTTCTTCCAAACCCAGGATGGGACCTTAAACACTACCTGTAACAAATGCTGTAATGTGTCCTGTATTTATTTTTCAAGTGGATTTTTTTTTATTTTTCCCCCAAACAGTGGAAGCTTTTAGCACTAGGGGCTATATTTTTGGCTCGAGCAGCCTGGGCGTGCCTCTCCAACTATGACTATGCTTATTTACATATGGAAAATAATTCCAGAGGGCAATTATATTCTCCCCAGCACAGTTTCAGGGCTGTGTGTACAGACTTCCTTTTTTGAAAATAGGTGGCTCATTTGGGATAGATGAGTAATGGTGGTGTAACTGTCCACACACTTCAATGCTGATTCACTAGGAGGGTGCTGGGCTGTGATTTTCCTGGATTTTCTGGAACCACCACCTGGTAGCTGAGTGAGCTTTGCCTTCGGGGCCTCAGGCTCCTCATCTGTCAAATGGATGCTGCCATCCAGTTAGCTGCCAGGAAATAGTTTCAGAGTAAGTGATGGCTTCTGTAGAGTGCCTCACATAATGCCTGGCACACACCGGGTACTCCATACTTGAGCCCAGGCCTTCTCCCTGGCTTCTTAGGCATGGCAGATCACCCTGGGCTTCCGGGACCCTTGGATCTGTGCCTAGGTGGCAGTGAGGACCTCTGGAGCACTGAAAATGTAATTTGTTCCAAACACTTGTGCCAGGGGGTATCGTATTTACTCCTTCTGAATGAACTCCTCTCCCAGGTAAATGCTCGTGTCATGTCTTCCCCTGCCTGATTCTTCTTCTTTTTTCTTTCTTTTCTTTCTTTCTTTTTTTTTTTTTTTTTGAGAGAGAGTTTCACTCTGTCACCCAGGCTGGAGTGCAGCAGTGGCACGATCATGGCTCACTGCAGCCTTGACCTCTTAGGCTCAAGTAATCCTCCTACCTCAGCCCCCTTAAGTAGCTTGGACTACAGGCATGCACCACCATGACTAGCTAATTTTTGTATTTTTTGTAGAGACAGGGTCTCACTGTTTCCCAGGCTGGTCTTGAACTCCTGCCTCAGGCTCCCAAAGTGCTAGGATTATAGGCGTGAGCCACCACACCCAGTCTCCTGCCTGAATCTGATCCCATGTTGTTGCTTGTGTATATATGTGTGTATGTATGTATATATGCATGTGTATGTGTGTATAGTATGTGTATATGTGTATTTATGTATATGTGTGTATGTGTGTATGTGTATATGTGTATGTGTATGTATGTATGTGTATATGGTGTGTGTGCATGTGTATGTATGTATATGTGTGTGTGTGTATGTGTGTGTGTGTGTGTGTGTGTATTGGGGGAAGGGAGCCTTGAGAACCAGCATTCATTCTGCAGCTCACAGCCTGGAAGCTAGGCGGTGCTTACACACAAGTCCCACTCCCCCTGCCCTACCTTCCCCACACTGTCCCACTCATTCTTTTTCCAAACAGTACCCTCCCCACACAGTGCTTGGTATGGTTTGCTGCCCTGTCTCCACTCTCCCCTGAGAGGCTGTCTGTTCATGTTCCCGTGAGCTCCTTCACCTAGAGAAGAGTGTGGGGGTTGGGCTCCTCCTACCCCAATCCACTCAGTGATGGCCTTTATCACTGATTATGAGGGCTCAGCCTTCCAAAGTCTTAGTTTCCTATTCCACTGAAGGGGAAGAGAGTTTCTAGATGATCAAATTGACCTTGGTCCAAAAGACGTGAATAACACTTAGCGAGTGCTGAGCACTTACTGTGCCGGGGACTTTACACCATACACTGAATATAACAAGCACCTCTTGCTGCCAACTCCCTGCTTGGTTACTGGATTCAAAGATAGAGCAGTACTGCCTAATTCTATAATTCTATTCAAATGTTCACTTGGTTTCTCAAACAAATGCCAAAAAGGGACACATTCTCAATGCACAGAAAAGTACAGAGGACTCCTTGAAGTCCTCTTCAGATATTTCTCCTTCTCAAGTTCTTTTGTCAATAGTGGCTTCAGGAACTCTGCTCTTCCTCAGCTCTCCGCAAGACCTCCTGAAGCCCAGCCCAGAGTCTCTCTCCCTTCTCAGTACCCTCACCCTCAGTTGCTCTTCCAGGCTATTTTCTCACCCATTACTGCCCTAGAAAACATGTTCTGCCTGTTATTCTGGAAGCATTTTCTTATTTCCCAGGAAGCAGGACCCAGAGATCTTGGTGAAAAAAATCTTCCACCTTGTTATACACATACCACCTCTCTTAATCCTCAACAGCCATTAAGTGGCAGAGCCTGCAGGACTCAACAGGTCACTGAACTCCACAGTCAGATGCTCAGCAAGGTGACTGCCACGTAATAAGTGCTCAACATGTGACCCCTTACATAAAGTGTTTGGGCTGGGCATAGTGGTTCACACCTGTAATCCTGGCATTTTGGGAGGCTGAGGCAGGAGGATCACTTGAGGCCAGGAGTTTGATACCAATCTGGACAGCACAGCGAGACCCTGTCTCTACAAAAAAAAAAGAAAAAAAAATTAGTCAGGCATGATAGTGCGTACCTGTAATCCCAGCTACTTGACAGGCTGAAGCAGGATGATCGTTTGAGCCCAGGAGTTTGAGACTGTAGTGAGCTATGATCATGCCATTGCACTCTAGCCTGGGTGACAGAGAGCGACCCTGTCTCAAAAATAAATTTAAAAACATAAAATTTAAAAGGAATTTGGTGACCCCAGCCTAAAAAATAAAAGGCAACAGAAAATGCATCTTATCTACCCTTTGATTCTCTGCAGTGCTCAATAAATAAATTTCAAGGCCGGGCATGGTGGCTCATGCCTGTAATCCTAGCACTTTGGAAGTACCAAGACAGGTGGATTGCCTGAGGTCAGGAGTTTGAGACCAGCCTGGGCAACACAGCAAAACCCCATATCTACTAAAAATACAAAAAATTAGCCAGGTGTGTAGCCAGGCATCGTGTCAGACACCTGTAGTCCTACCTACTCGGGAGGCTGAGACACGAGAATCACTTCAATCCAGAAGGTTGCAGTGAGCTGAGATTGCATCATTGCACTCCAGCCTGGGCGACAAAGCAAGAGTCTCTCCAAAAATAAATAAATAAATAAATAAATAAATAAATAAATAAATTTCAAATGGATGAATAAGAAGCCCACACCAATCATCTTGGAGCCACAGCCCTAAATGCAAAAAGATACCTAAATATGATCAGACACCCCTACTTACTTTGTCCCAGAACAGTGACCCCTTGTTCTTGTAGGTCACAGTCGACCTTTCCAGGACTGCTGCAGACATCCCTGACTCCTTGCCTCTGGAGCTATCAGGGAAGTGAAGATCTGTAAGTCCACTGCTTCTTTACCCTTTATGTCCACACTCCCTTCAGAGAGAAAAATTTCATGCTGCTTCTTTTCTGGTATGCAACATGAAAACAGCTTTCTTTTAAACTCAACAGAGTTCCAGTGTAGTGGCTCTGTATGAGCTTGTCCTCACATTGCTAATAAAGACATACCTGAGACTGGGTAGTTTATAAAGAAAAGAGGTTTAATTGACTCACAGTTTCGCATGGCTGGGGAGGCCTCAGGAAACTTAGAATCATGGCAGAAGGGGAAGCAAACACATCCTTCTTCACATGGTAGCAGGAGAGAGAATGAGAGCTGCGTGAAGGGGAAAGCCCCTTACAAAACCATCAGATCTCACGAGAACTCATTCACTATCATGAGAAGAGTACAGGGGAAACTGCCCCCATGATTCAATTATCTCCACCTGGTCCTGCCCTTCACACATGGGGATTATTACAATTCAAGATAAGACTTTGGGTGGGGACACAGCCAAACCGTATCAGGCTCATACTTGTAATCTCACTTTGGGAGGCCAAGGTGAGAGGATCCCTTTAGGTCTGGAGTTTGAGACCAGCCTGAGCAATACAGTAAGACCCTGTCCCTACATAAAAAAAATTTTAATTAGCCCCATGTGGTGGTGCACACCTGTACACCCAGCTACTTTGGAGGCTAAGGCAGGAGGATTGCTTGAGCCCAAGAGTTCGAGGCTGCAGTGAGCTATGATTGTGCCACTGTACTCCAGCCTGGGCAACAGAGCAAGATCCTATCTCAAAATAAAAATAAAAAATAAATTAAACAAACAAAACTGTAATGTTGAATATGCTTTTCAAACTAGACTCACCCCCATTCATGAAAGCCATTGATCTTGTCCAACTTGCTCATTTCACCACTGGGGAAACAGAGGTACAGATAAAGGAATCAAAGTGCTCAAGAGGGTCCAGTGAGACAGAAGCACACCTGGGACTGCCAGAGCTCCTGGTGCCCAGCTCGACGCCCAGGCATTCCTCAGAGTCTATGCCTTGCCAGGGACAGGGCGGGTGACTTGGAAGCGGGCAGGCTCCTGTGCCGCCATGGCCTCCGCCAGGCTCCTCAGTGCTCTCAAGCTAACCTATGGGGTTCTCAAAGGGAAACAGGTATCTGGAGCTTGGTCTGTGGTGCTGAGGCTGCTGGAGACAAGAACCCTGAGTTCTAAGCCCAGATCAGTGATGGGTAGCTCCAGATTAAGGACCCAGCAGAGAGAGTGAGGAG
This sequence comes from Theropithecus gelada, assembly GCF_003255815.1. Classification (NCBI taxonomy): domain Eukaryota; kingdom Metazoa; phylum Chordata; class Mammalia; order Primates; family Cercopithecidae; genus Theropithecus; species Theropithecus gelada. The sequence continues at coordinate 66,623,717 of NC_037678.1, forward strand.
CCCTCTTTAGTTTCGACTCTGCAGCCTCCTTGTCTCCACCTCCTGTATCACAGCTGCTCACTCGTCATCCTGGACCCGATGCCTGCTCCTGTCATGCTGTCCCATCAGCATCTCTCTCGCTCCTGTACCCTCCTCCCATCTAGTTGCGGCCTCGCTTCTGTCTCTGACAGGGACCCAGCCCACCACCTGCGGGCCCATATGTGTTTTGTTTGACACTATTTGAAAACAATCTGAATTAGTTGCTTGTGTTTAAAAACTGGTAGGAATCATCTAAAATACTGAATTTCTGGATTCTCTTGAAGAATCTACAGACTGACAATATGAGGCCTGAATTATTTTCTGGCAGGACAGCAACTGACTGGGCTAAGGGGCAGCTGCCCCATCTGGATGGGGAATTCATACAGCGGGCCCCAGCATCTCCACCATTCCCTGTTGCCTTCCCAGCCCTGCTGCTGCGCTCCTTTAGATGACCTGTCTGACCTTGGAAGGCATTCGCAACCCTAGTCTTGACCACTTTGATTTGAGCCTTCCCCACATCCAGCTCATGAGATAAGACCATCCTATCCTGAGACCATGCCCAGTGATTAACCCATCCACACACAGCCTCTGACCATCCATTCACTCAGCCCAGCCCTCGAGCGTCAAGGGAGACTGTGCCCCCATTGCTGTCCCCCAAACACCTCTCTGGACCCACAGCTCAGCCCTCCAGGGCCCCCTCCTCCAAGTCCCACAACTCCCATGGTGGTCATTCAGAAAGCACGGTGGCCAATCCACCATCCTTTATTTGTCCTAAATAAGGACCCCTGCACTTTTATACTGAGGCAAGAGTTCTTGGATTTTGTACCGAGGTGCTTTGATGGCTTGGACAATCCTCAATGGGGGGAGGTATTTCTGGGGTGCCATAAAAATGGGATAACGAGGTTTAGTCATCTTGTTGATGCTGCACAAATCCAGGACCACAGACTTAGGGTTGTAGATCTCTTTCTTCTTGGGCCGGATTGGAGGGAATGGTGGACTTTGGCGAGGCTCCACAAGCAGCCGCAACAGGTCCTTCCGAAAGATATTCCAGCTGTTCTCCTGGAGGAACTTCTGGCACATATCTTCATCACTAAAGGGCAGGCACAAAAGCCAAGGTTCTCATGCCAGTCCCGCCCCTCCAGCCTTGCCTACTGCCACTCTCCCCTCCCTAAGCACGTGGTGCTTCATCCTGCTTCTCTGACCCTCCCAGACTCTCCCTCTGCACCCTTTCCCTTTCCACAGTTTTCTTCCCTTAGGCCTGTGCTGTCTCATGTAGTAGCAATGGGCCACATGTAGCTACTGAGTACCTGACATACAGCCAGTCTGAAATAGAGATGTGCTGTGAGTGTAAAACACAAACCAGACTTAGAATAACAAAAGAATGTAAAATAGCTCATTAATCATTTTATATTGATAAATGGATAAAGTGTGATATATACATATTGCATGATTCTGTTTATGTAAGATGTCCATAACAGGCAAGTCTGTAGAGACAGGAAATAGATTGGTGGCTGCCGTGGACTGGCCATGGTGCTATGGCTCCACCCTGCCCCCTTCCCTCGTAGCAAGTAATGCTGAGGAAGGTGGAAGAAGGACTGGAGCCTCCTGAGACCACATCAAGGCAAGGGGGTGTTAAACTTCAATTAACTCACCTGTACCCCCTTACCTAAGCAGACAAGCTGAATACTTCACTCACAAGTCAGAACATTCTTCCAGCCAGATTATATTGACAAAGATAAAGTCAACTTTGATCCGTAGAGATTGGCTTAAGAAAAAACCCAGAGGTCAGCATGGCTACAAGCTAGTCCTGTAGCGTCAGCAATATGGCAAAGCCAGCTTCCCCCCGCTCATGAAAGCTGGGCATGTGCACCTCTTCTCAACTCCATGCTTGTGGCAGCAGGTTGGTAGTTTGAAACTGGCCATGGTGGGAGTATTTACACCACAGAAATCAGCAAACACTGCAAGCTAGAGTCCTCTTCCTGCATCTTGGAGAGCTGGTTGTTAAACATCCACTGAGCACACTACTGGGTAGTCCTCACCTAAAAAGTTCCATTAACTCCCAATTTCTTACATAATAAATAATAACAACATCTCACTCTGACTTAGGACTTACCATGTGTCAAGCACTTTACATTTGTTAACTCATTTAATTTTCACAATCACCCCATTTCACAAACATAGAAATTGGGGTGAGGCTAAGGAATTCACCAAAACCTAGGAGGGGGCTAGCATGTGATGACTAATTCTTAAGGGATAATTTTTTTAAAACCTAGATTCTAAGCTAAGACAGACAAGACTCTATGTCACTTCCTGATGTTGATGTTCACATTGATTTCTAGTCTACTTTTTCACTGAACAGGGTAGCGTCGGCTTCACACAGTGGTCTCAGTTCCAATCCCCTGTCTCACTTGAACTGAAAGCTGCATCTGTCCTTTCAGGCTTTAAAAAATCAACCCATGGCCGGGCGCGGTGGCTCACGCCTGTAATCCCAGCACTTTGGGAAGCCAGGCGGGTGGATCACTTCAGATCAGGAGTTCGAGACCAGCCTGGCCAAGATGGTGAAACCCTGTCTCTACTAAAAATACAAAAATTAGCCAGGTGTGGTGGCACACGCCTGTAATCCCAGCTACTCAGGAGGCTGAGCCACAAGAATCACTTGAACTCAGTGGGCAGACATTGCAGTGAGCTGAGATCACGCCATTGCACTCCAGCTCGGATGACAGAGTGAGACTCCGCCTCAAAAAAAAAAAAAAAAGAAAAAGAAAAAAAAATCAGCCCATGACGCCCTTAAGCCCTCCTGGGCAATTCCCAGCATTAGTTCATACTATCAGTCTGTTTTGGGTGATTCTCTTCACTTTGGCCTTGGGGGATTTCCTGACTTTCTTGTGTACGCAGCCATGCATTCTACCCCACATGGGCCCCGCTGTGCTCTGTAGGGGTGATTTTCAGGATATCCAGCCTGCACTATTCATAGGACAGGTACCTCTGCCACTGGCTCTATGATCTTCAGGACCTCAGAGTCTTTGGTTAAAACATGAGGGATCTGAGCTAGATCATGGATATGTTTTCTGCCTGTTTTAGCAGTCTAGAAAGGCATGAGTTCAACAATTAATGAATAAGACAGAATTCTGTAAGTCAGCATTCTAGATGAGGGCCGCAAATGCTGACTGAGCAGGGCGGATGCTGAATGTTCCATCTGCTCCCCCACCACCCGCAAGTCTACGTAAACCTTTTCTGAATTTCCATTCAACAGATATTAACCAATCCCCATCACATGCCAGGCATTATGCAATGAGCTAAGGCTGCTTAAACCCTTTTTTGAGTGGCAGGTCTAAATGGCTATTTCCTATATTGGTAGTACCCAGGAATCAGAGAAGTGTGGCATCCTTGAACCAGAAGGAACCACCAGTATTTCTCAGCTTGTTTTTCTCACAAGACTGCCCCAGTGTTGGCCTTATTTACATATCATCTGCTTTTTAAATTTACTAATGATTTTCCAGGCTGGGCACGGTGGCTCACACCTGTAATCCCAGGTGAGGCTGAGGCGGGCAGATCACCTCAAGTCGGGAGTTCGAGACCAGCGTGGCCAACATGGTGAAACCCTGTCTCTACTAAAATTAGCCAGGTGTAGTGGCAGCGCCTGTAATCCCAGCTACCTGGGAGACTGAGGCAGGAGAATCACTTGAACCCAGGAGGCGGAGGTTGCAGTGAGCCAAGATCATGCCACTGCACTCCAGCCTGGGCAACAAAGCAAGACTCTGTCTAAAAAAAAAAAAAATTACTAATGATTTTCCTTCAATCTGTTCAGTTTCTTTTACTTAAATATTTACTTTAACTTTGTCTTAAGCAACAAGATCTGTCAGATCACATGGTTAGTAAGCTAGTCATGTTGCTTTTTCTAATTCATACAAATAAATACATAACTGTTAAAACTAAAAATGTCAATCTGTGAGCCACCTAAAATCATCCTGTAACCCTCCTGTGGAATATGTTCCATACTTTAAAAACTACTGATCTACTCTAATTTTCTTGTTTTGCTGATTGGAGTCGGAAGACTAGAGAAGGTCACGAAGACCTCACATTGCTCAAGGTCATGAAGATCTCATGTCAGAGCCTTTTGTGTGCTTACTGGCCAGGGCTGGAATCACCTGCAGCTCTGTCTGCCTTCATACCCCCTTTCTCTACCATTGGAATCACTCGCTTCCTACACTTGCTGCCAAAACCGTGTCTGATTACAATATCACCACAAGTAAAGAGAGAGGATGCAAAATTGTGTAAGAAGTATGAGCTCCGTTATGAAAATGGAGCACGACGATAAATGCATATTTGGCACATATTCATGAAGTGAAAAAAACATTAAAAGGAAATACAGAAGATATGAACTGGGATTGCTGGAGGATTGCAAATGATTTGGGTTTTGTCTTTTTCGTTGTTCAGTGTTTTTCAATTTTCTGCAATGAGTATGGCCCATTCACATTTAGTCAACATTTATTAAGCACCTTCTGCATTCTGGGCACTATACAGGTGCTAGAGACCAAAAGTGGATATAGCACAGCCCTGCCTTCCTGAAACACTTGATCAGGTGGAAGGGAAAGAGCTGTGCAAACAGGTAACTATATGTCAACACAACATGGTCAATGTGCAGAGAATATTATGAGTGTGCAGAAAGGGGGTACTTATCCCAAACAGGTTAGTCTGAGGAGGTTTGCTGCAGAAGATGAATCTTACGGAATGAGCAGGAATTTATCACACAAAGGATGAAGGCAGGACTGGGGTCAGCATTTCAGGCAAAAGGGCCAGCATTGGCAAAGGCCAGGTATGTTCAGCATATAGCAGGCAACCCGCCTGGGTGGCTGGAGTGAGTTGGAGGTGGCAGGAGATGCTGCAGGGGGCTTGAGTAGGGGGTCAGACTGTGGGGGGTCATTGCGGTAGCACTGAGTTTGGACTTTATCCTATAGGCAGTGAGATACCATTGAGAGGTTTCAAGCAGGAGTTTAACACAACTAGATTAGGGTTTTAACAAGAACACAGTGGGCAGAAAGAATCCGGTAGGGAGGAGACTAAAGGGAGGAACCCGTGATAAGACTCTTGCAGGAATCTAGCTTGGTGGTCCCAAAGTGGGGTTGGAGGCCAGGCACGGTGGCGCATGCAATTCCAGCACTTTGGGAGGCCAAGGTGGGTGGATCCTTTGAGCTCAGGAGTTTGAGACCAGCCTGGGCAACATGGCAAAACCCTGCCTCTACCAAAAAATACAAAAAATTAGCCAGGCATGGTGGCGCCTGCCTGTTGTCCCAGCTAGTGGGAAGGCTGAGGTGGGAGGATCACTTGAGCCCGGGAGGTGGAGGCTGCAGTGAGTTGAGATTGAGCCACAGCATGCCAGCCTGGATGACAGAGTGAGACCCCGTCTCTTTCACACACACAGGAAACAAAGTTGGGGTGGAGAGACATGTCACCCAGGGAGATGTACAAGATCCACTAGAGTATGTGAATAGTAAGATTTCATTTATATTTATCTTTCTCTTATTCTTTTAAAAGATTGATTTTCATATGTTTATAATATATATTGGTACAGTTATACTATATGTGGATATAATAAAAACAAATCAACAGATGTTATTTATATTACATATACATACCAGGGAGTACATGCTTGAACACTTTTTAGTAATACCAACGTGAGATGAAAACAGTTTTGAGACCACTGGTCTGGGCAATAAATTAATTTTTACATTTAAATAAAGCTATTTGTTCTCATTATAAAAGCATTAACATTCACTCTAGAAAATTTGGACACTATGAAAAAGTGAAGAAAAAATGTATCTAATCTTTCAAGATACATACTTCTTTTTAATAATTATAAAAGTAAATCTCAGCACTTTGGAAGACCAAGCAGGAGGACTATTTAAGTCCAGGAGTTCAAGACCAGCTTGGGCAACATAGTGAGACTCGCATCTCTACAAAAAAATTTTCAATTAGCTGAGCATTGTAGTGCATGTCTATAGTTCCAGCTACTCGGGAGACTGAGCTGGGAGGATCGTTTGAACCCAGGAGGTCAAGGCTACAGTGAGCCATGATTGTGCCACTGCACTCCAGCCCGGGGAACAGAGTGAGAACCTGTCTCAAAAAAAATAAGTAAATAAAAATAAAATAAAATAAAATAAAAGCAATGCATACGCATTGCAAGAACAAATATGAGAGGAATATATAACCAGAAAGTTCCTTTAGTCTCACCTCCCGGAGAAAACGACTCTTACCACAGGCATTGTCATTTTCGCTTATTTCCTTCTAGGTTTCTCTCGGGTAAGTGTTTGACAAAGGCATAGTCATAGCACCTGTACAATTCTGTACTGCCCTTTTCCAGTATCATTATATCACCCATTTTACCCTGCTGTTACAGAGCCATTAAGCTTACCATTTTTTAAATAAAACAATTATGTTCTATCAAGAGAAAATACCACAATTTTGTAAACTATCCCTTTAGTGTGGCACACATGAATGTTGTTGTCATTGTTTTTCTATTATGAATATGGCTGCTATGAACATCTTACTTTATTTATTTACTATTATTATTTTTGTTTGTTTGAGACAGAGTTTTGCCCTTGTTGCCCAGGCTGGAGTGCAATGGCGCAACCTTGGCTCACTGCAACCTTTGCCTCCCAGGTTCAAGTGATTCTCCTGCCTCAGCCTCCTGAATAGCTGGGATTAAAGATGGCCACCACCACACCCGGCTAATTTTTTGTACGTTTAGTAGAGACGGGGTTTCACCATGTTGGCCAGCTGGTCTTAAACTCCTGACCTCAGGTGATCCACCTGCCTCGGCCTCCTAAAGTGCTGGGATTACAGGCGTGAGCCACCATGCCCAGCCTATTATTATTATTATTATTATTGAATGGAATCTCGCTCTGTCACCCAGGCTGGAGTGCAATGGCGTAATCTTGGCTCACTTCAACCTCTGCCTCCCGGGTTCAAGTGATTCTCCTGCCTCAGCCTCCTGAATAGCTGGGATTAAAGATGGCCACCACAACACCCGGCTAATTTTTTGTACGTTTAGTAGAGACGGGGTTTCACCATGTTGGCCAGCTGGTCTTAAACTCCTGACCTCAGGTGATCCACCTGCCTCAGCCTCCTAAAGTGCTGGGATTACAGGCGTGAGCCACCATGCCCAGCCTATTATTATTATTATTATTATTATTATTATTATTGAATGGAATCTCACTCTGTCACCCAGGCTGGAGTGCAATGGTGTAATCTTGGCTCACTTCAACCTCTGCCTCCCGGGTTCAAGTGATTCTCCTGCCTCAGCCTCCTGAGTAGCTGGGATTACAGGGGCCCACTACCATGCCCGGCTAATTTTTGTATTTTTAGTACAGGCAGGGTTTCACCATGTTGGCCAGTCTGGTCTCAAACTCCTGACCTCAGGTGATACACTTGCCTCGGCCTCCCAAAGTGCAGGGATTACAGGCATGAGCCACTCCTCCCGGCCTTATTATTATTATTATTTTTTTTATTTTTTGAGACAGAGTTTTGCTCTTATTGCCTGGGCTGGAGTGCAATGGTGCAATCTCGGCTCACTGCAACCTCTGCCTTCTGGGTTCGAGTGATTCTCCTGCCTCAGCCTTCCGAGTAGCTGGGATTACAGGTGCCCGCCACCACGCCCAGCTAATTTTTGCATTTTTAGTAGAGACAGGGTTTCACCATGTTTGCCAGGCTGGTCTCAAACTCCTGACCTCAGGTGATCCACCCACCTCGGCCTCCCAAAGTGCTGGGATTACAGGCGTGAGCCACCGCGCCCGGCCTTATTATTTTTTAACACAGAGTTTCACTCTGTCACCCAGGCTGAAGTGCAGTGGTGCCATCTCAGCTCACTGCAACCTCTGTCTCCCAGGTTCAAGCGATTCTCCTACCTCAGCCTCCTGAGTAGTTGGGATTACAGGCATGTGCCACTGCGCCTGGCTAATTTTGTGTTTTTAGTAGAGATGGGGTTTCACTACGTTGGCCAGGTTGGTCTCAAACTCCTGACCTCAAGTGATCTGCCTGCCTCAGCTTCCCAAACTGCTGGGATTATAGGCGTGAGCCACTGCGCCTGACCCTGCAATGAACATCTTAATGCAGGGGCTTTCTCCATATTTTGGCTCTATAAATTCACAGATGAATCTCTGTCTCAAAGTGTCAAGACAGTTTTATAACATTTGAAATGTAATGCTAAAATTATCATCAAACGGATTGAGCCTATCTAGAGTGTACCAACAACTCCCATTTCATTTCACCCTTGTCAGCAGTAGGTATTACATTTTTCCCTCTTTTACTAAAATAACAGGTGAAAAATTGTTCATTTCACCTAATGGGACTTACGCACATTTCCAGTACTGACCTGGGGAATGCAATATTGAGCTTTAACAACTTTTTTATCATCTCGTCATCATTGTCAATCAGTTCATAAAATATTTCCTTCCTTATCCGTATCAACTCATTTCCCAGGCTCATCAGGATCAAGGGTCGTGTGTCGCATTCACCCTCTGGAAGGGAGGCCTGGTGAAGACCCTCGGGAGAGAAGTCACAGAAAGTTAGACCTCAGAGACTGGCCAGGTCTGCCCGCAGATTTTCTTTTATTTTTATTTTTATTTTTTTTTGAGACGGAGTTTCGATCTTGTTGCCCAGGCTGGAGTGCAGTGGCCCAATCTCAGCTCACTGCAACCTCTGCCTCCCAGGTTCAAACGATTCTCCTGCCTTAGCCTCCCTAGTAGCTGGGATTACAGGCATGCACTACCACGCCCGGTTAATTTTGTATTTTGAGTAGAGATGGGATTTCTCCATGTTGCTCAGGCTGGTCTCGAACTCCTGACCTCAGGTGATCCACCGCCTTGGCCTTCAAAAGTGCTGGGATTACAGGCATGAGCCACCGTGCCTGGCCTACCCGCAGATTTTCTAGATGGGAAAAAGAAGGCCTCAAACAGGAGGTGAATTTATCTGGGATCACTGAGCAAATGACCAGCAGGAGAAATCCTGGGCCCTTTTTGCTACATGACATGGAATTTCTCCGACCCTGGAATTAGAAGAGCACCTAAATCAGATTACCCACTGTCCTACTCCAGCAATCTCACTGCCACTATTGCTCTCAAATTGTCCCCAACGTCTAATTACAGCTCTCTCTTTTTTTTTGTTGAGTAAATCTGTTTTCTCTTCCTTAGGACTTACGACAAAAATCAAACAGTTAGGTGCCAGGTGCAGTGGCTCACACCTGTAATCCCAGCACTTTGGGAGTCCCAAGGGGGTAGATCACTTGAGCCCAGGAATTTTAACCAGCCTGGGCAACATGGTGAAACCACACATCTACACAAATTACAAAAGTTAGCCAGGTGTGATAGTGCATGCCTATAGTCCCAGGCTGAGGTGGGAGGATTTCTTGAGCCCAAGAAGTAGAGGTTGCTGTGAGCCGAGATCACACCACTGCACTCCAGCCTGGGCGAGACAGGGAGACTCCGTCTCAAAAAAAAAAAAAAAAAAAAAGAAAAGAAAAGAAAAGAAAATTGCCCAACATCACACATCAGGAAAGCAATAAACCTAGGCTTTGAACCAGGTGGTCTGTCTTCAGAGTCTGTGCTTTCAGCAACTACAATGAGGAAACTGAGGCACAAAGAGGTTAAGTAGCTTGCCCAAGGTAAGGAGACATAAAGTGGCAGAGCCCAACCTTGAACCAGGGATCCACTCAGGAGCACTGCTGTCCTGCTTGCTCTCTCAGCCACCTCCAACCCACATGCTGCAGGCACACAGCTGGAGTCAGTTGCTTCTCTGGCTAGATGCTTCAAATAGCCTCCCAAAGCACCTGGGATCAAATAAATCTCCTCATGCCTCCTAAGGCCTGGGCTGTCTCACCCTTCCAGGCCCTCCATCTCAGCCTCGTGTCACTGCTGCCTTGCTTAGTCTGTTCCAGCCACCCTGCCCTCCCTTCCAATCCCCTCAACACGCCTCCTCCCTCCTGCCTTGAACCTTGAACTTGCCGCTTCTGTCTGGAACACTTTTCTGCCAGGTCCATCGCTTATTCTTTTTTTTTTTTTTTTTTTTTTGAGACAAAGTCTCACTCTGTCCCCAGCCTGGAGTGCAGTTGGATGATTTCAGCTCACTACAACCTCAACTTCCTGGGCTCAAGAGATCCTCCTGCCTCAGCCTCCTGAGTAGCTGGGACTACAGGTGTGCACCACCACACTCAGCTAATTTTTGTTTTTGGTAGAGACGGGGTTTCACCATGTTGCCCAGGCTGGTCTCGAACTCCTGGCCTCAGCGATCCTCCTTCCTTGGCCTCCCAAAGTGCTGGGATTACAGGTGTGAGCTACTGTGCCCAGCCCCATAGCTTATTCTTTTCATCATTCAGGTCTCAGCTTAAACATTACCTCCTCAGAGCAGCCTTCCCTTAGCCACCCCATTTAAGAATCTCTCCACCCACCCTGCTTTCCATTCCATTCCTAACAGCAATTTGTAATTTTCTATGTATTTACTAGCTACCTATTGTCTGTCCTGACTAGATCATAAGCCCCATGAGGGCAGGAATTATGTCAGTTTACTCAGCCACACTGGCACTTTGTGCCATGCTTGGAGCATGGTAGGTGCTCAAGGAATATCTGCTGAATGAGTGACCCAAATGAAGTCACACAACTTTAGAGGTGGCAGCTCACCCAGATGAATCTCCTCATTTTCTCATGACACAGATTCAGAAAGGGAAAGTGATTTGCCCGTGGCCATACAGCTAACTATTAGAAGCAAAATGAGAATAAGAAGTGCTGCTTGCCACCTCTCTTCTGCGATGCCCATGGCTCTGGCCCATCCAGTCTTGACCACTTCAGAGGCCTCAGCCTGCCTGTTCCATGGAGAAGTTGGACTTCCTATATCTCCTGGCTCAAAACCTGGGTCCCTCTACCCTAGGCCCCACCCTCTGCTGTTCCCAGGGCTGACCCAGCTCCACACTGCTACTCCCAAGGGTGAGGACAATGTGACCCACCTTCCAGGGGGCGGGTTCAGTCAAGCAGTTACCACTCTCATTCTCCTACAGCTGAAGTCAGGGCCTCAACACAGAGAGCTCAGAGTCCTATCACAGGCACCTCACGGAGGCATCCGCAGACATTTTCTTCAAAGGGGTCACGTTAACAAATATTTGTTGAAGGCCTTCTATGTGCTGGCCCTATGTGGGAAGCAGCAGCCAGGTCCTTTTGCTAAGTCCCCACCCAAAGCCTTCCAGGACTTCTAGGAAATCAAGGCCTTACTCCCTGTTCCAGCATTGCAGGGCCTGGACAAAACAGATCCTGTTGTTCCTGTTCCTGACACAGCCTCCCCTCCTGCCACCGCCTACCAAACTGAGCAAGGCCTTTTCCGTCCTCATGCCTCCATCCTGCCCAGGCCTCAGTGTCCTGTGGTGCCCTGTGTTCAGCTCTGAGCACCTTACTCTGAAACATTAACAAATTGAAGCGAAGCAGACACCACCTTCATTAACTCTAACAAAGACGTATTAATGTAAGATGTTAATAACAGGGGACACTGGGAGAGGGACATATGGGGACTCTCTGTACTATCTTCTCAATTTTTCTGTAAATCTAAAACTGTTCTAAAAAATAAGACCACTAAAACAATGAATCCAGTAGTGGGGGCAGGGGGAGTGTGGGTGACCACGCTTGGCTGTGAGCTGATCACTATGGAGGCTGGGAGGTGGGTGACAGAGCTGAGTGGCAGGAGGAGCGGTATGTGGGCGCAGAGGTGGGGCAGGCAGAAGGACTTTCCAGGAGGAGCAATGAGCTGGAAGGCTGGAAACTAAGCTCCTTGAAGAATGACCAAAGGAATGGAGGCCACTCTGTGTGAATATGAAAATAATTAACGGAACACTGGCACTGTGCCTGGCTACATAAATGTTGAATGAAAAACAAAACAGCATTCTTTAAATACCTAAGGGCATCACATGCTAAGGAAATAGATTCCTTCTGTTTTAGGGGATAGGGCAGGGAGAAGAGAGGAGCTAGTTTAAAGTTGTAGGAGGCAATGTTTTACTAAACAAAAGGAAGAAATTTCTAAGAGCTCAAAAATAATCAGCATTGACAAAGGGACTGGACCTTTGTCCACTGGACTGTGCTAGGGACTGGACCTCTCAGACAGTACTGGACTGACCTTCCCAGCCCTGAGGACATACAGGCTGGTGTGAGTGGAGAGAAGGAACATGCACAGTCCACCATAACACAGGGTAAGAATGGTGTAAGGACAACCTTGGAGATAGTGACAGAGGAACAGAGGAGAGGGCTTGGTGAGGGAACGGTTTCCCAGATGCCAAATGACCACATATGAGGCTTCAGGAGACAGCCGTCTGCAGGCACAGGCGGGCTGAGTCCCATTTCTCCTCCTGGAAAGCCCTTCTCCCGCCCCACCTCTGCACCCACACACTGCTCCTCCTCCTCTCATTCAGCTCTGGCACCTGCCACCGAGCTTCCATAGTGATCAGCTCATAGCCAAGCATGGTCATCCATACTGCCCTTGCTACCACTACTGCATTTTTTTTTTTTTTTTTTTTTTTGAGACAGGCTCTCATTCTGTTGTTCAGACTGAAGTACAGTAACACAATCATGGCTCACTGCAGCCTCGATTTCACAGGCTCAAGCAATCCTCCTACCTCACCCTCCCACGTAGCTGGGATCATAGGCAAATGTCACCATGCCCAGCTAACTTTTTAATTTTTTGTAGAGACAGGGTCTCACTTTGTTGCCCAAGCTGGTCTCGAACTCCTGGGCTTCAGCAAGTGTGAGCCACTGTGCCCAGCCTTGGATTCCTTTTTTTTTTTTTTGGGACAGAGTCTTACTCTGTTACCCAGGCTGGAGTGCAGTGGTGCAATCCTGGCTCACTGCAACCTCTGCCTCCTGGGTTCAAGTGATTCTCCTGGCTCAGCTTCCCAAGTAGCTGGGGTTACAGGTGTGTGCCACCATGCCTGACTAATTTTGTATTTTTAGTAGAAATGGGGTTTCACCATGTTGGCCAGGCTGGTCTCAAACTCCCAACCTCAGGTGATCCGCCTGCCTTGGCCTCCCAAAGCGTCTGGGATTACAGGCGTGAGCCACCGCGCCCGGCCTGGTGGTCTTATTTTTTAAAACAGTTTTAGATTTACAGAAAAATTGAGAAGATAGTGCAGAAAGTGCCCATACACTCCACGTCCAGTTTCCCACATCTTACATTGGTAAGTCTTTGTTACAATTAGTGAACCTCTGCTGCTACATTATTGTTAGCTAAAGTCAATGAGTTGCTTAGATTTCCTGTTTCACCTAATGCCCTTTTTCTAGTTCACTATCTTATCCAGGATACAACATTACGTTTAATAATAGGGCTCTTTAGGCTCCTCTTGGCTGTGGCATTTTCTCAGGCCATTTTTTATTATCTTGGCAGTTTTGAGGGTACTCACTGAGTATTTTGTGGGATGCCATTGTTAGAATTTGTCTCATGTTTTCCCTCTAATCATGTTTCATGATTAGACTGGAGTTATAAGATATTGAGAGGATGGCCACAGAAGTTAAGTGATATTTTCATCACATCCTATCAAGGAACAATACTATCAACATGATGTTTTACTATTGATGTTGGCCTTGATGATCTGGCTGTGTTTTTCAGATTTTTTCCACTGTAAAGTTACTTCATTCCCCCCTTGCCATACTGTATTCTTTGGAAGGAAGTCCTATGCATGGCCCACATTTAAGGAGTACAGAGTTAGGCTCTCTCTCCTTTAAGACAGTGTAGCTACATAAATTGCTTGAAATTTATTCTGCAGGGAGATTTGTCTCTTCTCCTCCATTTATTAATTCATTATTAATTCATTTATATCAATATGTACTCACGAATGTTTATTTTGTACTTTTGGTTATAATCCAACACTGCTTTATTTTGTTTTTCAAATTGTTTCAGCTTTGGCCACTGGGAGATATTTTAGGTAGCCCCCGTGTCCTTGGACATGCTCCTATATTAAAGTAGTTCCCGCCCCTCCCCCAGCTCCTCCTTACTTTCTGGCATTACAATATGTTCTAGACTCATCCTGTGTATTTCCTGCCCTAGTCCTAGATTCAACCATTCTTCCAAAGAGCCCTTGTTCCTTTTATTGGGAAATTGTATTAGAAATCATGATCTGGTTTCTTGACATTGGCCTGGGCAATGGTTTTTTTTGGGTATGACCCCAAAACACAGGCAACAAAAGCAAAAATAGACAAATGAGATTGCATCAAACTAAAAAGCTTCTGCATAGCAAAGGAAACAACAACAAAGTAAAAAAACAACCTAAAGAATGATAGAAAATATTTGCAAGCTGTACATCTGATAAGGGGATAATATCTAAAATGTATAACGAACTTAGACAACACAGTCTCAAGAAATCAAATAGCCTGGTTAAGAAGTGGGCAAAGGCCGGGCGCCGTGGCTCAAGCCTGTAATCCCAGCACTTTGGGAGGCCGAGACGGGCGGATCACGAGGTCAGAAGATCGAGACCATCCTGGCTAACACGGTAAAACCCCGTCTCTACTAAAAAATACAAAAAAAACCTAGCCAGGCGAGGTGGTGGGCGCCTGTAATCCCAGCTACTCGGGAGGCTGAGGCAGGAGAATGGCGTAAACCCGGGAGGCGGAGCTTGCAGTGAGCTGAGATCCGGCCACTGCACTCCAGCCCGGGCGACAGAGCAAGACTCCGTCTCAAAAAAAAAAAAAAAAAAAAAAAAAAAAAGAAGTGGGCAAAAACTCTGAATAGACATTTCTCAAAGGAAGACATACAAATGACCAACAGGTATATGAAAAAAATGCTCAACATCACTGATCATCATGGAAATGCAAAGTAAAAATCCAATGAGATATTGAGTTATACCTGTTAAAATGATTACTATCAAAAAGACAAAATATGACAAATGTTGGCAAAGATTTGGAAAAAAGGGAACCCTCAAACGTTATTGGTGGGAATATAAATTAGGACAGCCTTTATGAAAAACAGTATGGAGGCCAGGCACGATGGTTCACGCCTGTAATCCCAGCCCTTTGGGAGGCCAAAGTGGGAGTATTGCTTGAGGCCAGGAGTTCCAGACCAGCCTGGGCAATATAGTGAGAGCCTGTCTCTAACAAAAAATAAAAAAATTAGTTGGGCATGGCAGCACACACCTGCAGTCTCAGCTATTCACAATACTCAGGTGAGAGCATTGGTTGGGCCCAGGAGTTCAAGGCTGCAGTGACCCATGATCACTCGCCACTGCACTCCAACCTGAGTGACAGAGCAAGACCTTGTCTCTTAAAAAGAATAAAAGAGGTCGGGCACAGTGGCTTACGCCTATATTCCCAGCACTTTGGTAGGCTGAGGTGGGTGGATCACGAGGTCAGGAGTTCGAGACCAACCCGGCCAATATGGCGAAACCCCACCTGTACTAAAAATACAAAAAATTAGCCAGACATGGTGGCAGGCACCTATAATCCCAGCTACTCGGGAGCCTGAGGCAGGAGAATCACTTGAACCCAGGAGGCAGAGGTTGCAGTGAGCCAAGATGTCACCACTGCATTCCAGCCTGGGTGACAGAGCAAGACTCTGTCTCAAAAAACAAAAAAAAAGAAAGAAGGAAAGAAAGAAACCAACCAACCAACCAACCAACCAAGATCTAAGTGCTAAGTGTGCTCATTGCTGGAAGGGTATCATTTCTTTTAGGCCCTATTATCTGACAGAGCAAACCAGTTGTATGTTTCTAACCATACCCATACATATTTCTTTTTTTTTTTTTTCCCGAGATGGAGTCTTGCTCTGTCACCCAGGCTGACGTGCAGTGGCGCGATCTCCGCTCACTGCAAGCTCTGCCTCCCGGGTTCCTGCCATTCTCCTGCCTCAGCCTCCCGAGTAGCTGGGACTACAGGCGCCCGCCATCATGCCAAGCTAATTTTTTTGTATTTTTAATAGAGATGGGGTTTCACAGTATTAGCCAGGATGGTCTCGATCTCCTGACCTTGTGATCCGCCCACCTCAGCCTCCCAAAGTGCTGGGATTACAGGCGTGAACCACCATGCCTGACCTACCTACACATATATTTCTATACATAATTATCTGTAAGTATATATTGAGCTAAATTTGAGTATCTACTGATGTTTTCAACTCTAATCCATTACTACATGGAGCATTCTAGGCTCCCCCTGCTTTCTATACATTCCTGCTTAAATTGTGAAAAACCTGGCTCCCACCCTCTGCCATCCATTTACTGAACTGATTTATTTCAGTGTTAACACTGTGTACATGTATAGTAGTAGAAGTATTGTTAATCCACAACTTCATGAGAAACAGCTTTATCACTAGGGCACAGTGCTCAGACACAGTTCCTTTCGCTTTAGTCTTACCAACTCCACTCATTTCCAAAGTTACTTAAGTCAGCATCTTTTCCCCCAACTGCTTCACAGAGATTGTTTCATACATTTGTAATGGTTAGATTATCTTGTCATAGTTTGTATTCCTTCCTAGGATCCACTGACCTCCTAGATGATTTTTTTCTTTTTTCTTTTTTTCGAGACGGAGTCTTGCTCTGTCACCCAGGTTGGAATGCAGTGGCGCTATCTCTGCTCACTGCAAGCTCCACCTCCTGGGTTCACATCATTCTCCTGCCTCGGCCTCAAGAGTAGCTGGGACCACAGGCGACTGCCACCATGCCCGGCTAATTTTTTGTATTTTTAGTAGAGATGGGGTTTCACCGTGTTAGCCAGGATGATCTTGATGACCTCGTGATCCGCCTGCCTCAGCCTCCCAAAGTGCTGGGATTACAGGTGTGAACCACCACGCCCAGCTGATTTTTTTCTGTTTTAACAAATTGCATACATTAAGATTCACTTTTTGTGCTGTAAAATTAAATGGGTTTTGACAAATGCTTTTGTATCCACCATTACAGTACCATAGAGAATAATTTTACTGCCCTAAAAGTCCCCTGTGCTTCACCTATTCATCCCATCTCCTGAACTCCAAACCTCTTGCAACCACTGATAATTTTACTATCTCCATAGTGTTTTTCTTTTCCAGAATGTCATAGAATTGGAATCATGCAATATTTAGCCTTTTCATAATGAATTCCTTAGAAATTGTTTTTTTTTTTTTTTTTTGAGACGGAGTTTCGCTATTGTTGCCCAGGCTGGAGTGCAATGGCGCCATCTTGGCTCATCGCAACCTCCACCTCCTGGGTTCAAGCAATTCTCCTGACTCAGCCTCCCATACAGCCGGGATTACAGGTGTCCACCACGCCTAGCTAATTTTGCATTTTTAGTAGAGATGGGGTTTCTCCATGTTGGTCAGGCTGGTCTTGAACTCCCAACCTCAGGTGATCCACCCGCATTGGCCTCCCAAAGTGTTGGGATTACAGGCATGAGCCACCGCACCTGGCCTAGAAATTGAATTCTTTAGAAATTAGATTCTGTAAAAATATTAGGTAATTTATGGATTTGTTATTAATTTTTTTTTTTTTTTTTTTTTTTTTTTTTTTTTTTGAGATGGAGTTTTGCTCTTGTCACCCAAGCGGAGTGCAGTGGCACAATCTCGGCTCACTTCAACCTCCGCCTCCCGAATTCAAGCAATTCTTGTGCTTCAGTCTCCCAAACAGGTGGGATTTCAGGTGCCCGCCACCACACCTGGCATTTTGGTTTGGGTGTATTTTTTTTTTTGTGGAGATGGAGTTTCACTCTTGTCGCCCAGGCTTTAGTGCAATGGCACGATCTCAGCTCACTGCAACCTCCGCCTCCCAGGTTCAAGTGATTCTCCTGCCTCAGCCTCCCGAGCAGCTGGGATTATAGGTGCGCGCCACCATGCCTGGCTAATTTTTGTATTATTAGTAGAGATGGGGTTTCACCATGTTGGCCAGGCTGGTCTTGAACTCCTGACCTCAAGTGATCCAATCTGCCTCAGCCTCCCAAAGTGCTGGGATTACAGGTGTGAGCCACCATGCCTGGGCCCCAGCTAATTTTTGTATTTTTAGCAGAGACGAGATTTCACCATGTTGGCCAGGCTGGTCTTGACCTCAAGTGATCCACCCGCCTTCAGCCTCCCAAAGTGCTGGGGCTACTGTGCCTAGCTGGTATTGTGTTTTTTAATGTCAAATTCCAATTGTTCATCGCTGGTATAAGTAAAGCAATGGACTGTCGTATATTAATCTTGTATCCTGTGACTTTGCTATATAATCTCATTAGTTTCGGGAGGTTTTTCTTTTTTAAAAAATTGTTTGGAATTATCTACATAGACAATAATGTTATCTGCAAACAAAGATAGTTTTATTTCTTCCTTCCCAATCTGTATGCCTTTTATTTCCTTTTCTTGAATGGACTAGCTAGGGCTTTCAGTACAGTGTTGAATAGGAGTGGTAAGAGGGAACATCTTTGCCTTGTTCCTGGATTCAGTTGGGATCACAGGCGCACCACGCCCGGCTAATTTTTATATTTTTAGTAGACACAGGGTTTCGCCATGTTGGCCAGGCTGGTCTCAAACTCCTGACCTTGTGATCTGCCCACCTCGGTCTCCTATAGTGCTGGGATTACAGGTGTGAGCCACTGTGCCAGGCCTACTCTTATCACATCTTTACAAATCAACACAATTCCTTGATATCATCAAATATGGAGGGAAGTGTTTTTAAACCTTTACTGTCATTACTTAACATTCCAGCCCATTTGTGTTACGTACTCTGTGGTGAACAAAGCTCTTGGCATACTCACCAAAATTTCTCCCTGCTCCACAGTGTGCACCTTCATGTAGGCCCCCACTGCAGCCTCCTTGGGGAGCTCACCAAGCTTGGTATTGATCATGGCACATTTGATCGACTGAACAGGCCTGGATCTGAAATGTGACAGCTTGTTAGAGAGCTCATCTGTAACACAGTCTGCTCCTGAGGCCCTAGCTAATCAGCCCTCACTCTTCTGCACATGGAGGACTCCCCTCCCTGGGGAATTCACAACTCCCCAGAAGGCGAGAAAACTCAAAATCAAGCCCTGGAAGAGACTTGACTCCCATTGTCAGGAATTGGAGGGTGCAGAAGAGGAGACTAGGGAGAGGAAGGTGATACAGGCCCTCCCCTTAAACACCTGAGGGCTATTCTCCTGGAGGCAGGAGCTGATGATCCCATGCAGCCATGCCAGGCCTACTGGGTGGGAAGTCCAGGCTGGCCCTCTCATGCCCAGCATGAGGAAAGAATTTCTTTCTTTTTTCTTTCTTTTTTTTTCTTTGAGACAGAGTCGCACTCTGTCACCAGGCTCGAGTGCACTGATGGGATCTCTGCCCACTGAAACCTCCACTTCTGGGGTTCAAATGATACTCTTGCCTCAGCCTCCCAGGTAGCTGGGACTACAGGTGCCTACCACCATGCCCGGCTAATTTTTAGCAGAGACAGGGTTTCACCATATTGCCCAGGCTGGTCTCAAACTCCTGGCCTCAAGTGATCTGGCTGCTTTGGCCTCCCAGAGTGCTGGGATTATAGGCATGAACTACTGCGCCCAGTCAAGAGGAAGAAATTTCTTTTCTTTTCTTTTCTTTTTTTTTTTTGAGATGGAGTTTTGCTCTTGTTGCCCAGGCTGGAGTGCAGTGGCACAATCTTGGCTCACTGCAACCTAGATTCTTCGGAAGGATTATCCATCACAGCTCAAAAGTGACAGGGTGCTCGTTATGGAGGCCAGCAGCTTGGAAATGTTAACAGGCAAAGGACTCACATGAAGTGGCCCTTGCAGGAATGCAGGGATTTTGACACTGGTGCCATTGTTAGTTTCATTATGACACTTCAGTTTCAAAAGTAGCAGGGATAGGGGGCTGTGCTCCTCTGGACTCAGCAGTGAGCTGCTTCTAGGGTGGTCCCCACTGAGTCTCATCTTCCGCTCTTCATCCTCACCAGAAAAAACAAAAGCACAGCACCCAGTGTGCATCCGCCTCATACCAGTTGTGACAATCGCACTGATAACAACACTGAGCTGCTCAGGTTTGAGTCCTGGCTCTGCCACTTTCCACCTGTGCAAACTGGAACAAGCAACTTAACCTCTCTCCGTACCTTGGTTTTCTCACCTGAAAAATGGGAATGATTATAATAGTACTCGTAGAGTTGTTATGGAGATTAAATTAGATAATTCAGTACTAGGCACCGAAAAGGGGTTTTGTTTTGTTTTGAGATGAAGTCTGGCTCTGTTGCCCAGGCTGAAGTACAGTGGCATAATCGCAGCTCATTGCAACCTCCGCCTCCTGGGTTCAAGTGATTCTTGTGCCTCAGCCTCCCAAGTAGCTGGAACTACAGGCGCCTGCCATCACACCCAGCTAATTTTTGTATTTTTAGTGGAGATAGGGTTTTACCATGTTGGCCAGGCTGGTTGCGAACCCCTGACCTCAGGTGATCCGCCCGCCTCAGCCTCCCAAAGTGCTGGGATTACAGGCATGAGCCACCATGCCCAGCCTGTTTTCTTTCCTTTTTTTTTTTTTTTTTTAAAGAGACAGGGTCTTGCTGTGTTGCCCAGGCTGGGGTACAGTGACATGATCACAGCTCACTGCAGCCTCAACTTCCTAGGCTCAAGCAATCCTCCTGTGTCAGCCTCCTGAGTAGCTAGGATTACAGGTATGTGCCACTATGCCCAGCTACAAAAAGTATTCTGTAAGTGTTAACTATAATTATCAGTATTTCATTTAACTGCTGGCTTGCAACAACCCCAAGACTTAGATGCTATTATCTACCAAGAAATACAGCCTAGAGAGGTCAAGTCCCTTGCCTGGGGACACAG
Source organism: Theropithecus gelada (assembly GCF_003255815.1). Lineage (NCBI taxonomy): Eukaryota > Metazoa > Chordata > Mammalia > Primates > Cercopithecidae > Theropithecus > Theropithecus gelada. The sequence continues at coordinate 66,644,479 of NC_037678.1, forward strand.
AGCTAAAATAAGTGGCCAAGCCAGGATTAATTCCAAACACAGGCTCTTATCTACTGTGCTATAACTGCCTTCCTTAGATGGACAGAATTTTCTGAAGCAGCTCAGAATCAAAACAGCCCGGAAACACACAGACCGACAGAATGTCAGAGCCGGAAGATCTGTTCAGTCCCTTCTTCCTTAAATGGGGTACTGAGGCCCTGAGAAAAGACATGGCTGAATGCCTGAAGTAGCCTTGTGAGTTACAGGTGGAGAATGCAGGTCCTGGCTCTCAGACCCAGGACATCTCTAGGCTGCCTCATGCACAACCCTTTGGGATTGACCTGTGTCCTCCACCTTTGCCCCCTCTCCAGCATCCCCAACATTCTGCCATATAAGTACTATCTCTCTTTGCAACCACAGTCTGGACCCGTCTATCTGCCAAGGGCTGAGCTTACTGGATCTTCGGGCCCAGCATCTTGGGGAGAGTGTCTCCTGAGGTTCCGATCTTCCTGCTGAAGCTTGTCCCCTGTAACCCCCAGGCTTTTTTGAGATGCAGAAGTTTCAAGGAGCTAAAGTCTTGTAGAGGATATGACTTGATCTGGAATTCCTTAAATCTTTCCATAGGAGAGTATTCTGTTAGAGAAAGCACAGGAAAAGATACTTATGGATCTTTGCAATAATGACGGTTATGGTGGTAGTAGTTGAAGCTTATCACAGGAACCTGCCTGGATGGTCTAGCACATGGGGAAATTTTTTTTAAAAAAAAGAAAGATAAAACACTGTGGCCTCCATGCAATGTCCCTGGGTGGCAGGCCCTGCGCTAGAGCCTTTACATCCATTACATCTGGAGAAGGGTGATTAACGTACTTTAAGAGATAAGATGAACAGCAGAGAGCTCAAGTCACCCAGAAAAAGGTTAAAGCTTGGATTTGAACTCAGGTCTCTTGGATTCAAAGCTCCTATCATTCCATTAACAGACCATATTTATCCTGGCATTCAAACTGGGCTTTCAAATTGGGGCAGGGTCAGCAATAAAAGATAAATGGATGACTGGTCATGGAACCTCAGACAAGTCATGTAATCATTACAGCCCTCATAGAACTATTATAAGAATTACAGGCTGGGCATGGTAGTTCACGTTTGTAATCCCAGCACTTTGGGAGGCTGAAGTAGATGGTCACTTGAGCCCAGGAGTTCAAGAGCAGCCTAGGCAACATGGCAAGACTTCATCCCTACAAAAACTTAAAGAATTAGCCAGGCATGCTGGTGTACACCCGTAGCCCTAGCTACTGGGGACACTGAGATGGAAGGATTGCGTGAGCCCAGGAAGTTGAGGCTGTAGTAAGCTGTGTTCACGACACTGTGTTCCAATCTGGGCAACAGTAAGACTTTGCCTCAAAAAAAAAGAATTACAGATAAAGAATGTGATATGCCTAACACAGTGCCAGCATATAATAGGCCCTCCATGAGAGTTATTTTGAAAGATCACCAAGAGCCAGTTGCAGCGGTGCACACCTGAGTTCTAGCTACTCAGGAGGCTGAGGTAGGAGGATTGCTTGAGCCTAGGAGCTCAAGTTCAGCCTGGACAACATAGAAAGACCTCATCTCTTAAAATAAAATAAAATAAAACTCAAAGGAAATATAATTCAGAAATAAAAAGGAGTAAACTACTCAGCATGCTAAGTAAAAGAAGCCAGATACAAGAGTCCATACTGTATGATCTCATTTATATGAAACCATAGGAAGACAAATCTAACCCATAATGACAGAAAACAAATCAGTGGTTGCCTAGGGCAGGGGTGAGGGGTAGAGACTGACTGGGAGGGGGCACAAGGGAACTTTTTAGGGTGATGGAAATGTTCTATAACTTGCCTGTAGAGGTATAAATTTGTCATGGAACTATGGCTGGGTGCAGTGGCTCATGCCACTGTAATCCCATGCTTTGGAAGGCCAAGGCAGGAGGATCGCTTGAGCTCAGGAGTTTGAGACCAGTCTGGGCAACATGGCAAAGCCCCGTCTCTACAAAACATACAAAAATTAGCAGGGTGTGGTGGCACATGCCTGAAGTCCCAGCTACTCAGGAGGCTGAGGTGGGAGGATTACTTGAGCCTGGGAGGTCAAGGTTGTATTGAGCCGTGTTCATGCCACAGAACTCCAGACTGGGTGACAAAGTGAAACCTTGTCTCAAAAAGAATTTTTTTTTCTAATTTGTCATTTAACTATACACGTAAAATATGTGTACTCTATTATATAAAAATTATACATCAATAACCTTGATTAATGGCCGGGTGCAGCGGCTCAAGCCTGTAATCCAGCACTTTGGGAGGCCGAGACGGGCAGATCACAAGGTCAGGAGATCGAGACCATCCTGGCTAACATGGTGAAACCCCGTCTCTACTAAAACATACAAAAAACTAGCCAGGCGAGGTGGCGGGTGCCTGTAGTCCCAGCTACTCGGGAGGCTGAGGCAGGAGAAGGGTGTAAACCCAGGAGGCGGAGCTTGCAGTGAGCTAAGATCCAGCCACTGCACTCCAGCCTGGGCGACAGAGCAAGACTCCATCTTAAAAAAAAAAAAAAAAAAAAAATTGATTAAAAAATAGGTCGCCAGCCGGGTGTGGTGACACATGCCTATAATTGCAGCACTTCGGGAGGCCGAGGTGGGCAGATCACAAGGTCAGGAGTTTGAGACCAGACTGGCCAACATGGTGAAATCCCATCTCTATTAAAGATACAAAAAATTAGCTGGGCATGGTGGTGCATGCCTGTAATCCCAGCTACTTGAGAGGTTGAGGCAAGAGAATTGCTTGAACCCAGGAGGCAGAGGTTGCAGTGAGCCAAGATCGTGCCATTGCACTCCAGCCTGGGTGACAGGGCAAGACTGTATCTCAAAAAAAAAAAAAAAAAAAAAATCTCCAGTATGAGAATCAACTCTTCAAATTAATGTTTTTTGTTTGTTTGTTTTATTTTGTTTTTGTTTTTTTTGTTTTTGAGGCGGGGTCTTGCTCTGTCGCCCAGGCTGGAGTGCAGTGGCTTGATCTCGGCTCACTGCAAGCTCCACCTCCCAGGTTCACACCATTCTACAGGCACCCGCCACCACACCTGGCTAATTTTTTTGTATTTTTAGTTAAGACAGGGTTTCATGGTGTTAGCCAGGATGATCTCAACCTCCTGACCTTGTGATCCGTCTACCTTGGCCTCCCAAAGCGCTGGGATTACAGGCGTGAGCCACCGTGCCTGACCCCTCAAATTAATGTTAATGGGAATAAATCCAAATTCCACAAGGAGTAGATCTGGCTTAACAAAATACACATAAAAAGCCCTGAGAATGATCTTTCGGAAAGGCACTTCGACAATATCTATCATGGACTGGTACAGGTCCATGGCCTGTTAGGAATGAGGCTGCACAGCAGGAGATGAGTGGCGGGAGCATGAGCATTACCACCTGAGCTCCGCCTCCTGTCAGATCAGTGGCGGCATTAGAGTCTCACAGGAGCACAAACCCTGTTGAGAACTGTGCATGAGAGGGATCTAGGTTGTGTGCTCCATCTAACGCCTGATGATCAGAGGTGGAACAGTTTCATCCCAAAACCGTCACCACCTGCCCCCATCTGTGAAAAAATTGTCTTCCACGAAACCAGTCTCTGGTGCCAAAAAGGTTGGGGACTGCTGAACTATTTGATCCAGTAATTCTCAGAATTTGTCTAATACGTTTCCTTGCACACAGATGCAAAGATAAGCACACCAGGAAATTTGCCACAGTAGGGTAAACATTTGAAAAAGAATTCAAAATATCTGTAAAAGGTAATTAAATTGTGATATATGCATATAATGCAATAAAACTCAACTATTAAAAACACAGATCTAGACTTCTGCTTTTGCTTCCAGCCAAGATGGAATAACAGGGACTAAATTTTCTCTTCTACTTGAAAATATTGGACAACATTTATGAAAAAAATTGTTTTAAAGACATTGAAAGATGGGTGTGGTAGCTCACACCTGTAATCTCAGCACTTTGGGAGGCTGAGGTAGGAGGATCCCTTGAGGCCAGGAGTTCAACACCAGCCTAAGCAACACGGTGAGACTCTATCTCTACAAAAAAAATGAAAAATTAGGTGGGCGTGGTGGCTCACACCTATAGTCCCAGCTACTCAGGAGAGGCAGGAGGACTGCCTGAGCCCAGGAGGTCAGGGCTGCAATTAGCTATGATTGGGTCACTGCACTCCAGCCTAGGTGACAGAGTGAGACCCTGTCTCAAAAAAAAAAAAAAAAAAAAAAAAAGACATTGAACATCAGGCAATAAAGGACAATCATCCACACAAGACAGAAAACACATGAGGTGAGCCCTACTACTGCCTCAGCTTGCTGCCTAAAGATTTTCTGGGCCATGGGGCAGGGAGGGGGAATTCAGATGGAGCCGAGCAATCTCCTTGAATTGATGAGACAGAAGACATAGGGGAGGACAAGGCAGCTACAGTCCACAGAGCAGGGAACCAGAGAGAAGAGAGCTGCATAAAGACAGAACTCCAAAGATCTGCAGAGAGTTTCCCTTGAAGTCCAGCTGAGTGTGTAATGGGAAACTATCAGTGGTAGGCAGCCTCTGAGATGGCCGCCAGTGACCCCCACCTCCTACCAGTCACACACTTGTGTAATACCCTCCCATTAAGTGTAGGTTGGTCTCACTTATAACAGGATACAAGGCCGGGCGCGGTGGCTCACGCCTGTAATCCCAGCACTTTGGGAGGCCGAGGCGGGCGGATCACAAGGTCAGGAGATCGAGACCACGGTGAAACCCCGTCTCTACTAAAAATACAAAAAATTAGCCGGGCGCGGTTGTGGACACCTGTAGTCCCAGCTACTCGGGAGGCTGAGGCAGGAGAATGGCGGGAACCCGGGAGGCGGAGCTTGCAGTGAGCCGAGATCGCGCCACTGCACTCCAGCCTGGGCGACAGAGCGAGACTCCGTCTCAAAAAAAAACAAAAAAACAAAAAAACAAAAAACAGGATACAGCAGAAGTGATGAGATTTTATTTCTGAGATTAGGTTATAAAAAGACGGTGGCTTCCATCTTGGGCATATTCTCTGTTGCTTTCTCTCATTCTTGGAGAAGCAAGCTACCACGTCATGAAACAGTCCTGTAGAGACACCCATGAAGCCAGACACTTGGCCAATAGCCATGTGAGTTAGCTTGGAAGTTGGTCCCTCCCAGAGGAGCCTTCAGATGAAACCACAACCCTGGCTGACAATGGCAACCTCAAGAGATGTTTTTTTTTTCTTTTCTTGAGATGGAGTCTCACTCTGTCGCCCAGGCTGAAGTGCAGTTGCACAATCTCCACTCACTGCAAGCTCCGCCTCCTGGGTTCACATCATTCTCCCGCTTTCAGCCTCCTGAGTAGCTGGGACTACAGGCACCCGCCACCAGGCCCAGCTAATTGTTTGGTATTTTTAGTAGAGCCGGGGTTTCACCGTGTTAGCCAGGATGGTCTTGATCTCCTGACCTTGTGATCCACCCACCTCGGCCTCCCAAAGTGCTGGGATTACAGGTGTGAGCCACCACGCCTGGCCTTTTTTTTTTTTTTTTAGATGGAGTCCTGCTATGTTTTCCAAGCTGGTCTTGAATTCCTGGACTCAAATGATCCTCCTGCCTCAGCCTCCCAAGTAGCTGGGTCATAAGAGATCTTGAGTCAGAAGCACCAAACTAAGCTATGCCCAAATTTCTGACTCACAGAAATTGGGAGAAGTAAATGTCTGTTATTTTAAGTTGCTAAGTTTTGGGGCAATTTATTACACAGTGTACTACTCGAGGCTGGGGAAAGAATCACCCCAAATGGGCCGGGCGCGGTGGCTCAAGCCTGTAATCCCAGCACTTTGGGAGGCCGAGACGGGCGGATCATGAGGTCAGGAAATCGAGACCATCCTGGCTAACACGGTGAAACCCCGTCTCTACTAAAAAATACAAAAAACTAGCCGGGCGAGGTGGCGGGCGCCTGTAGTCCCAGCTACTCGGAGGCTGAGGCGGGAGAATGGCGGGAACCCGGGAGGCGGAGCTTGCAGTGAGCTGAGATCCGGCCACTGCACTCCAGCCTGCGCGAAAGAGCGAGACTCGGTCTCAAAAAAAAAAAAAAAAAAAAAAAGAATCACCCCAAATGATTAGAGGGATAAATCATCAGAGCTCAAACAGGACCAGAAATAGTCCTGTTCCCAATAACTAGAATAGAAAACCTCTCAAGTCATGGGGTATTCTGAAATACACAAAATGGTTTTACTTCATGAATGGGAGAAAATTAGCTCTAGATTAAACACTGTTCTGACCCCGCATAACAAATTTAAAAGCTAGTCTTGAAAAGATCAAAATACTTCCAAGTGACTACATCTCAAAGTTCAGAAATATTTACAGGAATAACAAATATGCAGTACCCAAAATTCACATTTTCTAGCATCTTATTAAAAAATCATGAAGGATACAAAGAAATAGGAAAATATAAACCATATGAAGAGGAAAAAAATGAATTGAAACTGACTCAGAAGTGACACATATGATAGAATTAGTACATAAGGGCATTGGAACAGCTATTATAATTATATTCCAAGGAAAAAATATTGTGTATATTAAGTAGAGTTGTGGAAATTATAAAAAGACCCAAATCAAACTTTGAGATATAAAAACTAAAATGTCTAAAATGAAAAGTACACTAGGTGGGATTAACAGCAGATTAGACAATGCAGAAGGAGGATTAGAAAACTTGAAGACATAGCAATAGAAACTATCCAAAATGCCACAAAGAAAAAAAAAGAATTAAAAAAAAATGAACAGAACATCAGTGAGCTGTGAAACACAGCAATCCAATACACACGTAGCAATGCAATATACATGTAATTGGAGTTCTCAAAGTGGAGGAGAGGGAAAGACAAATAACTTTTTTGAAAAAATAATGGTCAAAATATTCCAAATCTGATTTAAAAAATACAAACCCAGGAATCCAAGAAACTAAATGAACCTCAAGCACTGAAACATGACAAAAATTATACCAAGGCACAACATAATCAAATTGCTTAAAACTATTGATAAAAAAATTCAAAATCAGCCAAAGCAAAAAGGTACCCTGTGTACAGAAAATATACAAGGTTATACAAAGAGGTCATACAAAAATAAAAATGTTGGCCAGGTGCGGTGGCTCATGCCTGTAATCCCAGCACTTTGGGAAGCCAAGACAGGTGGATCAACTTGAGGTCAGGAGTTTGAGACCAGCCTGGCCAACATGGTGAAACCCCATCTCTACTAAAAATACAAAAATTAGCTAGGTGTGGTGGCGGGCACCTATAATCCCAGCTACTCATGAGGCCGAGGCACAAGAATTACTTGAACCTGGGAGGCGGAGGTTGCAGCTAGCCGAGGTCGTGCCATTGCACTCCAGCCTGGGCGACAAGAGCAAGACTCCATCTCAGAAACAAACAACAACAAATACAAAAATTAGCCAAGTATGGTAGCACATGCCTCTAGTCCAGCTATTCAGGAGGCTGAGGCAGGATAATCGCTTGAACCGGGGAGGTAGAGGTTGCAGTGAGCCAGGATCACACTATTGCACTCCAGCCTGTGTAACAGAGTGAGACTCTGTCTCAGTAAATAAATAAATAAATAAAAATGTTAACAGACTTCTTGTTGAAAACAATGCAAGCCAGAAAATGTCTCAAATAAATAAAAATGTGAACGGACTTGTTGACAACAATGTAAGCCAAAAAACAGGCTTTAATGCAACATCTTTAAACTAGTGAAAGAAAAAAAAACCTGTCAACCTAGAATTTTATATCCAGCAAAAATTTCTTTCAAAAATGAAGATAAAATAGTTTTCAGACATAGAAAAGCTGAAATAATTCATCACTAACAGACATGAAATACAAGAAATGTTAAAGGAAGTACTTCAGGCAGAAGGAAATGGTATGAGGTAGAAATCTGGATCTATACAAAGGAACAAAGAACATCAGAAATAGTAACTATGTAGGTTAATATAAGAGTCTTTTCTTATTATTTTTTAAATATACTTAAAAGATACTTGTTTAAGCTGGGTGCAGTGGCTGACGCCTGTAATCCCAGCACTTAGGGAGGCTGAGGCGGGTGGATCGCCTGAGGTCAGGAGTTCAAGACCAGCCTGGCCAACGTACATAGTGAAACCCTGTCTCTACTAAAAATACAAAAAATTAGCTGGGCATGGTGGCGGGCACCTGTAATCCCAGCTACTAGGGAGGCTGAGGCAGGAGAATCACTTGAACCCAGGAGGTGGAGGTTGCAGTGAGCCGAGATCGTGCCATTACACTCCAGCCTGGGCAACAAGAGCAAAACTCCGTCTCAAAAAACAAAACAAAACAAAAAGATACTTGTTTAAAGCAAAAGTAATAACCAAGGTCTTTAATATACAAGAAAGTAGAATATATCACAATAGCATAATATCTAGGAGGAGAAAATGGAAATATATTGTTGTAAGGTTCTGATTCTATACATGAAGTGGTATAATATCACTTAAAGGTAGACTGTGATAAGTTAAAAGTATATACAACGATCATAAAGCAACCATGAAAATAATACCACAAACAGCCAATAAGCCAACAAAGAAAATAAGATTGAATTATACAAAATACATAATCCAAAAGGCAAGGGAAAACAGAATAAAAAGGGAATAGGTGTGACAAATAGAAAAAAAAATAGCAAGATGGTAGAGTTAAATCCAAACATAATCAATATTAACATTAAATGTCAATGATTTAGACATCTCAATAAAAAGGCAGATTGTCAGATAGGATTTTTTTAAGCAAGATCCAACTATATGCTGCCTTTAAGAAATTCACTTTTACATATAAAGACAAAAATAGGTTAAACACAAAAGGATGGAAAAAGATATACCAAACTAATACTAACCAAAAGGAAGCTACATTAAATCAAAAGAAGTGGCTGAATTTATATCAGAAAAAGTAGGTTTTAGAGCAAAGAATATTACTAGGGACAAATAAATTCATTTCATAATGATTAAGAGTTCAATCCCAAACATCTATGCATATAATAAAAGAGTTCAAAATATATGAGGCAAAACAGACAGAAATACAAGGAGAAAAATGTATCTATAATTATGGCTGGAGATTTTAACAACTCTATTAAGAATTTTGTGTGTGTGTGTGAGAGACCAAATCTTGCTCTGTCACTCAGACTGGAGTGCAGTGGCATGATCTTGACTTACTGCAACTTCTGCCTCCCGGGTTCAAGCAATTCTCCTGCCTCAGCTTCCCAAGTAGCTGGGACTACAGGCATGCACCACCATGCCCAGCTAATTTTTGTATTATTTTAGTAGAGACGGGGTTTCACTATATGTTGGCCAGGCTGGTCTTGAACTCCTGACCTCAGGTGATCTGCCCGCCTCAGCCTCCCAAAGTGCTGGGATTATAGGCATGAGCCACCATGCCGGCCTCTATTAACAATTAATAGAGCAAGAAGACAGAAAGTTATAAGCATACAGATGACTTGACCAATACTATCAACCAACTTCACCTACTTAACATTCATAGAACACTGCACCCAGAAACAGCAAGTTTTTTTCAAATGCAAATGAAACATTTACCAAGACAGACTATATTCTGAACCATAAAACAAGTTTTAACACATTTCGGAGGATTCAAATCATATAAAGTATGTTATCTTAGAATTCAATAACAGAGGCCAGGCACGGTGGCTCTTGCCTATAATCCCAGCACTTTGGGAGGCCGAGGCAGGCAGATCATCAGAGGTCAGGAGTTCAAGCCCAGCCTGGCCAACATGCTGAAACCCTGTCTCTACTAAAAATACAAAAATTAGCCGGGTTTGGTGGCACATGCCTGTAATCCCAGGTACTCGGGAGGCTGAGACAGGAGAATTGCTTGAACCCGGGGGGTGGAGCATGAAGTGAGCCAAGATTGCACCACTGCACTCCAGCCTGGGTGACAGAGCCAGACTCCCTCTCAAAAAAAAGAAAAGAAAAAGAAAAAAGAAATCAATAACAGAAAGATAGCTGGATAATCCCCCAAATGTTTGGAAACTAAACACTCTTCTAAATAGTCCATGGGTCAAAGAAGAAACCAAAAGAGAAATTTAAAGGTATTTTGAACTGAATAACATTGAAAATACAACATATCAAAATTTGTGGGATGCAGATTTTTCTCTGATGGATTGACAGTGGAAAAGTGACAAACAAGAATTGACGTGAGAAGAAACATTTACTGAGTACTTACAAGGCCTCATGCATACATCATCTCACTCGGCCTTCCTAGTAGCCTGTGTGGTAATGATAACAAACATCTGCCATCTGCCTATGCAGCCAGGTAGTGTTCTAAGAGTTTTTATATATTAATTTGCTCAATGTCATTACAATCCTATGAGGTAGGGACCATTATTTACATTTTACAGACTCTGAGGGCACTGATGCACGTGGACATAGAGTCACTTGCCCAGTATCACATCACTAATAAGAGAAGGACCCTGTATTCAAGCACAAGCAGTGGACTCTGAGCCTATGCTCCCAACCATGACACTACCCAAGGTTGATATGGAGAAACCACGCCCAGAGACTTTGAGTACTCACCAAAGTTACCCAGCTAATAAGTGGGACTCAAACTGAGCTCCGTTCAGCTCCAACCTCTCCTTTTTCCACCCTTCTCCTCTGCCTCCCTGTGTTGGCCTCAGTTCTAATCTCAGGAGGACTGGCTGTATCTATAAGGCAGACCTTGGGGAGGAGGGCCCAGGATACATAGATTACAATCTCAAGGGATGTGGGGAGAAGCATGCCAGTACTGAGCATGAGGTAAGAGATAAGACACCTGAGCCACTGCAAATGTCTGTTGAGGGCTGGGGTTCTTGACCCAAGTGGGTGACACAAAAAGATCTGCAGAGGATGGAAGGGGAAAAAAATAAAAATGCCATCACAGAGCTGTGAATGGAAACAATACTACCCTAGAATCAGGAAGCCTCGTTATCACCCTGGCCAGTTCTAGAGGCTGCTACTTGACAATGTCTATGTCCAACAACAGGAAATGGAGAATGAAGAAGGCTGGAGATGTTCATCAGGGCAAGAAAGTCTGGGCTCTGGAAACAGTTGTGCCTGGGTTAGAATCCCAACTCTAGAGTCCTACATTGCTACTTATTTGCCCTATGAGCCAGTTTCCTCATGTATCAAATGGTACAATCATACCTTCTTAAAGAGTTATTAGGCCAGGTGTGGTGGCTCATGCCTGTAATCCCAACACTTTGGGAGGCCGAGGCAGTCAGATCACTTAAGGTCAGGAGTTCGAGACCAGCCTGGCCAACATACTGAAACTCCATCTGTACTAAAAATACAAAAATTGGCTGGGCATGGTGGTGTGTGCCTGTAATCCCAGCTGCTCAGGAAGCTGAGGCAGGAGAATTGCCTGAACCTGGGAGGAGAGGTTGCAGTGAGCTGAGACTGCACCACTGCACTCTAGCCTGGGCAACAGAGTGAGACTCTGTTTCAAAAAAAAAACAAAAACAAAAACAAAAAAAACAAAAAGAGAGCTATTATGAGAGTTATGCAATATGTATAAACAGTCAAGCCCAATACAATACACATACAATTAGAATTCAATAAATGATCACTGTTATTCATACTAGTTACTAGATACATGAATTTGGATAAGGCTGTGGAGAGTGCACACACATTCACAGCCTGGGATGTATCCACACCACACACAGCAGCCGAAATATGTTCATCCATTCACCCTATAATTTGCTTCTGAGTACCTACTAGATGCCAGGAATGATACGAGGTCCTGGGAACACAAAGCCCTCATAGACCTTATATTCTAGCAAGGGAAACATGTTTAATAAGCATTTCAGACTCAGTTGTACGATTTCAGTGGGGTTATATAACATGGAAGAGTACTTGAATGGTACTTGAAGGGTACTTGAATGGTATTTGAAGGTTACTTGAATGGGATATAGCAGAGGATGGAAGATCTGGTCCAGCATGAGAAATCAGGAAGACTTCTTCAAGGAAGGATGTGTAGTCTGAGATCTCAAAGACAGAAGCGCTCCCTCTCCATGTGATGCCCTTTGCTGCCCCGGGTCTCTGAAGAGTCCCCACCAGCAAGAAGTCCTTCACCAGATGCAGCCCCTCGACCTCAGACTCCCTAGCCTCCAGCACTATAAGAAATACATTTCTTTTCTTTATAATAGTTACCCAGTCTCAGATATTCAGCTATAGAAATAGAAAATTGACTAAGATACCATATGACCCAGAAATTCCACTGCTAGGCATATAGGTAATACCCAAGAGAACTGAAAAACATGTTCACACAAAAACTTGTATACAAATGTTCATAGCAACATTATTCAAAACAGCCAAAAAGTGAAAACAATCCAAATGTTCACCAACTGATAAGTGGACAAAAAAAATGTGGTATATGCATACATTAGAATATTATTCAGCCATAAAACAGAATGAAGAAATGATATCTGCTACGACATAAATGGACCTTGAAAACACGGTGCTCAGTGAAGGAAGTCAGACACAAAAAGCCACATAATGTATGATGCTATTTATATGAAAAGTCCATCATAGGCAAATCCAGAGACAGAATAAGTAAATTTTATTTTATTTTATTTTATTTTTTTTTATTTTTATTTTTTTTGAGACGGAGTCTCGCTGTGTCACCCAGGCTGGAGTGCAGTGGCGCGATCTCGGCTCACTGCAAGCTCCGCCTCCCGGGTTTATGCCATTCTCCTGCCTCAGCCTCCGAGTAGCTGGGACTACAGGCGCCCGCCACCACGCCCGGCTAGTTTTTTGTATTTTTAGTAGAGACGGGGTTTCACCATGTTAGCCAGGATGGTCTCGATCTCCTGACCTCGTGATCCACCCGCCTCGGCCTCCCAAAGTGCTGGGATTACAGGGTTGAGCCACCGCGCCCGGCCCAGAATAAGTAAATTTTAAAAAGCAGAAGAGAGCTGGGTAAAAAAATAGGTGGGGGATATGTGAGGCAAGGAGTTGATGGTCACGTGGGAAAACCTGAAAAGCAAAAGGGAAAAGGCTCAAAAAAAAAAAAAAAAAAAAAGGGCTGGAAAGGAGGGCAGGGCCTTGCAGACCAGGTTTCCACCACTGGTAGAAGAAGGGTGCAGATGAGATACGCTATCAGGCCGGCTGGCTCTAGATTTCTAAGGCTCTACGGGCTGGGAACTGGAAACAGGACGGGCCCAGGCGCCCCCTGCTGTAAGGCGGGCCAGGCAGCTTACCCCTCAGGTGGGTCTTCAGAGGCCTGTCATCTATCAGCTCCAGGTGCTGCCAGACCCATCTGTGGTAGGAAGGGGAGGCACCAAGGTCCAACAGCCGCAGGACTTCACAGCTGCCCTGAACACAGCAAGAGACACAGCAAAAGGGTTAACCCCTAAGGCTCCAGGCAGGCCAGGCTTTGAAGAAAATCTCTCTGAATTGCATCTTATCCCATTTTATTTGCTTAATGCAAGTGGTTTCAGGATTTTTGTTTTTGTTTTTGTTTTAAGATGGAGTCTTACTTTGTTACCCAAGCTGGAATACAATGGGGCAATCTCGGCCCACTGCAACCTCTGCCTCCTGAGTTCAAGTGATTCTCATGCCTCAGCCTCCTGAGTAGCTGGGATTATAGACATGTGCCACCACGCCTGGCTAATTTTTGTATTTTTAGTAGATATGGGGTTTCACTATGTTGGCCAGGCTGGTCTCGAACTCCTGACCTCAAGGATCCACCTGCCTCGACCTCGCAAAGTGCTGGGATTACAGGTGTGAGCCACCACGCCCAGCCTAGTTCGTTCGTTCATTCGTTCCTTCCTTCCTTCCTTTTTTTCTTTCTTTCTTTCTTTTTAATGAAAATATTATTTACTTACCATAAGAAGTTCAAGTAACTGAAGAAGCATAAGAATTAAATAAAAGCCAGGCACAGTGGCTCACGGCCTGTAATCCCAGCACTTTGGGAGGTTGAAGTGGGAATATCACTTGAGCCCAGGAGTCCAAGACCAGCCTGGCCAACATGGCAAAAACACAAAATTATTTTGTCTCTACTAAAAATACAAAAATTAATCTGGCGCGGTGGCTCACGCCTGTAATCCTAGCACTTTGGGAGGCTAAGGCAGGTGGATCACCTGAGGTCAGGAGGTCAAGACCAGCCTGACTAACATGGAGAAACCCTGTCTCTATTAAAACTACAAAATTGCTGGGCGTGGTGGATCACGCCTGTAATCCCAGCACTTTGGGAGGCCGAGGCGGGCGGATCACCTGAGGTAGGGAGTTCGAGACCAGTCTGACCAACATGGAGAAAACCCCTCTCTACTAAAAATACAAAATTAGCTGGGTGCGGTGGCGCATGCCTGTAATCCCAGCTACGCGGGAGGCTGAGGCAGGAGAATCACTTGAACTCAGGAGGCGGAGGTTGCAGTGAGCCAAGATCGCGTCATTGCACTGCAGCCTGGGCAACAAGAGCGAAACTCCGTCTCAAAAAAAAAAAAAAAAAAAATGCAAAATACAAAATTAGCCAAGCATGGTGGCGCATGCCTATAATCCCAGCTACTCAGGAGGCTGAGGCAGGAGAATCGAATCGCTTGAACCCAGGAGGCGGAGGTTGCTGTGAGCCAAGATCACGCCGTTGCACTCCAGCCTGGGCAATAAGAGCGAAACTCTGTCTCAAAAAAAAAAAAAAAAAAAAAATTAGCTGGGCATGGTGGTGCATGGCTGTAGTCCCAGCTACAGGAGTTCTTTGTACTATTCTTATAATTTTTCTATGAATTTAAAATTATTCCAAAATTAAAAGTTTAAAAATATTCAAACCAGGGCTGGGTGCGGTGGCTCAAGCCTGTAATCCCAGCACTTTGGGAGGTCGAGACGGGTGGATCACGAGGTCAGGAGATCGAGACCATCCTGGCGAACACGGTGAAACCCCGTCTCTACTAAAAAATGCAAAAAAACTAGCGGGGCGAGGTGGCAGGCGCCTGTAGTCCCAGCTACTCGGGAGGCTGAGGCCGGAGAATGGCGTGAACCCGGGAGGCGGAGCTTGCAGTGAGCTGAGATCCAGCCACAGCGCTCCAGCCTAGGCGACAGAGCGAGACTCTGTCTCAAAAAAAAAAAAAAAAAAAAAAAAAAAAATTCAAACCAGACAGAAAAACATAGAGATAAAAACTACATTAATCCTGATACCCAGAAATAACTAGTAGTAACATATTAGTGAATATTATTTCAAACTTTTCTCTATGAACATATAAAATGTATATCTACAATTTTTCATCAATGAATTCATTTACATAAAACTGACTCTTGTAACTTTTTTAGAAACTCAGTAATATATCAAAGACCTCTTTCATGCCAAACAATATGGTTCTATAGTATCATGTTTAATGGTTACATATTATTCTATGCACACCATAATTTATAAAACTAAAAATAACAAATATTCAGTTGAGCAAAAGAAGTCAGACACAAAGAATACACACTGTATGATTCCATTTATATGAAGTTCAAAAACATGCAAAAGTAACCTGTGGTGACATAAGTCGTAAAAGTGCTAAGCTTTGTGGGGGGATTTTGTCTAGGAAGGGGCACAAGAGAGCCTTGTGGAGTAGTGGAAATGTTTTTTATCTTGACTTGGGTAATGATCACACATGTGTATACTTATATAAAAATTTATGAAGCTGTAAAGTTTAGATTTGAAATCTTTACTGCATACTTTTTGTTTGTTTTTTTAGATACAGGGGAACTGCAGGTGCCAGAGAAACAATATGAACCCGGTTTCCTCAAGTATTTAGTGGGTCTTTAATTGCATCTATGGAGAGAATAGTTTCACTATGTGTCCCCCAATGATAAACTGTTAGAAATGCATTGATAGTGGGCATTAAGTTTTCGATGCCATCAGGAAATCTTCTCTAGCTTTCTGAGGTCCCAAGGGTGTCCAGCCACCCGCAGCTGATTTCGCCCTCTAGTGGCAACATGAGTAAACTACAGGAGTCGGGACAGCTTGGTCTCTCTCCCAGAGATGAACACTCAAAACGCTAGCCAGGCAGGAAAAAAGAGAGAGAGAAAAGAGGAGTCCTTTAGAGGGGGCTGGTGCTTTTCATTTCCAGCCAGGGTTGGGGGGCGGGGGAGGGGGTGCTGTACCAAAATATGGCTTGGTGTTGCCTGATCCTCTGAATTCTCAAAAGCCAGAAATCAGAATTTTTATGTAAAATCTTCACATTGATGATTAAATCAGATTTTAATAAAACACTGTAAGGAACAAACCAGACTCATCTTCTGGCCAAGAGCTCCCTACCTTGCTGTCTTTTAATGACTTTCACATTATTTTTTTCAGAATGAAGTCTCAGCACCTCTGCATTAGAATCCCCTACAGCACTTACTCAAATGCAGATTCCAGAGTTAATGAATCAATCTCTGGGGTGAGAGAGCAATCTGCTTTTTAAAAAGCACCCTATGTGTTTGTATGCTTACAAAAATTTGAGAATTCCTCCCTTAGGAAGCACCCTACATGTTCGTATGCTTACCAAAATTTAAAAATTCCTCCCTTAGGTCAGTGTGCCTTGGAATCATCTCGAAGCCCTGTTAAAACACAGATCACTGAGCCCTTCCTCCTAAAGTTTTGGATTGAGTAGCTCTTGGGTGGGCCTGAGAATTTGCATTTTGAAATGAGTTCCCTGCCAGGCGCAGTGGCTCACGCCTGTAATCCCAGCACTTTGGGAGGCCGAGGCAGGCAGAATACCTGAGGTCAGGAGTTTGAGACCAGCCTGGCCAACATAGTGAAACCCCGTCTCTACTAAAAATGCAAAAAGTAGCCAGGCGTGGTGGCAGGCACCTGTAATCCCAGCTACTCAGGAGGCTGACACAGGAGAATCACTTGAACCCAGGAGGTGGAGGCTGCAGTGAGGTGGGATCGTGCCATTACACTCCAGCCTGGATCACAAGAGTGAAACCCTGTCTCAGAAAAAAAAAAAAAAGAAGAAGAAGAAGAAAGAAGAAGGAGAAGGAGGAGAGGGAGGAAGAGGAGGAAGAGGAGGAAGAAGAAGAAGAAAGAAGAGGAAGAAAGAAGAGGAAGAAGAAGGAGAAGGAGAAGGAGAGGAAGAGGAAGAGGAAGAAGGAAGAAGGAAGAAGGAAGAAGGAAGAAGGAAGAAGGAAGAAGGAAGAAGGAAGAAGAAGAAGAAGAAGAAGAAGAAGAAGAAATTAGTTCCCAAGTGCTGCTGGATTGCGGGAGGAATGCTCACTGAGTAAGCATGTGCTAAACTGATTCTCATCCTTACCAGACTTTACAGGGTGAGTGGTTCCATTTAACAGATGAAGCAATGGAGGCAAAACAGATGAAGAACCACCCCCCGCCTTCTGCCAGTCAGAATGTAATCATTATGCTGATTAAAGAAAATATTGTAAAGGATTTCTATCCCTCACCACACATCCCCTCATCTTTCCTGGCTATATAGTATCAAAGAGCTTAGAGCTAAATTTGGAGAGAGATGGCAGAGGTGATCACCTCAAAATTTTAGCACAGAGGAAGCAAATATTAAGGAGAAGGAACTGCCAATTGACATCTGGCAATAAATCTTTTGCTACTTATATTAACTAGACTTGATTCTGTTCTCTGGGACTGAGCCAAGAATAACAACACACACACCACTCCCCTAGTGGTGCTGGTAAGTTTAACAACCAGCTTTCCTGAAAAACATATGCACGTATATAAACCTTACTGTTATAAAGAATGTGTTATACACAATTTATAAACAATAAAATATACCATACAAGAAAATAATAAAATATACCACACAGGAAATTCCATACAGCCAATCAGCTCTCACAGAATTCTTTTGTGGGTTTTGGCTGAACTCTTGTATCCATGGCCAGTTTATAGTTGCAACTCAACCATGATTGGACAAATGAAGTTGCATCCCAATTCATTTTCTTCCCAATAAATTCAATGTTATTAAATCTGACTTGTGATATACTGTTCTATTTCTCACCCTCACATAAATTATATTTATTAAACTGAAAATTTTTTTTAGCTTTAGCACTATGTATGTCAGAATTTCACTTGTTCAATGGCATAACTTCTATGATGAATGAGATAATAGCTTTTTAAAAATTAATTAATTTTTTTTTTTGAGACACAGTTTCACTCTGTCACCCAGGCTGGAGTGCAGTGGTGTGATCTCAGCTCACTGCAACCTCCACCTCCCAGGTTCAAGCAATTCTTCTGCCTCAGCCTCCCGAGTAGCTGGGACTACAGGTGCACACCACCACGCCTGGCTAATTTTTGTATTTTTAGTAGAGACAAGGTTTTACCATGTTGGCCAGGCTGGTCTCAAACCCCCGGACTCAAGTGATCCACCCGCCTTGGCCTCCCAAAGTGCTGAGATTACAGGCGTGAGCCACCACACCCAGCCAGATAATAGCTTTTATTTGTTTTTATTTATTTTATGTTTTTGAGATGGAGTCTCACTCTGTTGCCCAGGCTGGAGTGCAATGGTGAGATCTCAGCTCACTGCAACCTCCCCCTCCTAGGTTCAACCAATTCTCCTGCCTCAGCCTCCTAAGTGGCTGGGATTAGGCATAAGCCCCCACGTCCAGCTAATTTTTATATTTTTAGTAGACATAAGGTTTCACTATGTTGGCCAGGCTAGACTCGAACTCCTGACCTCAAGTGATCCACCCTCCTCAGCCTCCCAAAGTGCTAGGATTACAGATGTGAGTCACCGCACCTGGAGAGATGATAGCTTTTAAATTTTGTTAGGCGACTTCATTCTCTTTGCAGTGTAGCAGCTATAGACCCAGGCCACTTTTAAATTTAATCTGCATTATAAGCATTTTCTTTTATCACTTTCCTAAGACAATCAGCAAAGCCCTAAACCAAGATCTGACTTAGGGTGTTTGCTGATTCCATTATATAAATTATCCAACCATGGCTGATTGTAAGCTACCAACATGAGGGCACTGAATGTGGAGTTGGGAAGAGATGCTCACAACTGCATAGTATTTCTACCATAGAGACACAATAGACGTAACCTGAAGAGAAAAACTAGTAAAAATGCAGTAACATCAGTAGGAAATGATGAGTTTTCAGTATGTATTACTCTTGTTTTCCTTCTTTCCTTCTCTCTCTTGCTTGCTCGAGCCTTCTTTCCATCCCCCTCCCCTCTCCTCCCCTTCTCTCTTCTCTCTCGTCTGTCTTTTTCTTAGAGATAGGGTCTTGCTATGTTGCCCAGGCTGGATTCAAACTCCTGGGCTCAAATGATCTTCCTGCATGAGTCTCCTGAGTTGTTGAGACTATGGGTATCAGCCACCATGCCCAGCTCCTAATTTTCCATATAACTTATTTAATTGTAGGTTTATAGCATCTAATTTTTAATAATTATTAGGTTTAGCAAAATTCCTGAAAATTTAACAATGAGCTCTCACAGGCAGGTACAAGCCAGTGCCAGCACACAACCAATCTTGCTTCCTCCTTTTGTCTAATGGTTAAATATGTCAGGGCTCATCTCCCACCTCACCTCCTCCAGGAAGCCCTTCTTAAAGCCTCCAGCCTTTAGAGAGTTCCTTCTCCTGAATTCTTGTAACTTGCAGAGTTTGCACCAATCACTTGGTACTCAGCAATGACACTTTTCTTTGTCTATGTGTGGAATCTGGTGGAGGAGATTTATAGAGAAAACCAGTTTTTTTCATCTTTGTATCCCTCCAGAGCCTGGACCAATGTGTCATGACCTTGGCAAAAACTCAACAAATGCCTGTGGTGTCAACCTGTAAGAAACAGACAGAAAGGTCAGCCCAAATTCTAAATCCAAGTTCTTGAAAAGAGCTTTGGAGTCAGAGAGACTTGGGTTGAACCCTGCCTGTGCACCTCATCAGCTGTGTGACCTTGGATAACCACTTCACCATACTGTGACTCAGTTTCCTCCTCTGTAAAATGGGAATAATAACAATACCAACCTCCTTCAGGCTATAGAGACTAAAATGAGATGAAGCATGTGAAACACAGAACCTAGCATACAGTAAGCACTTGAGAAATGGGAGATTTTCTTTTCATTATCAACCAGCAGAGAAGGTGGCAAAGGACATAAGGCAATTTGCAAAAGATAAAATGTAGATCATAAACAAACATGATAAATCTCACTAGTAGTCAGAAAAAATATCAAATCCTCAGTATGGCAGCAATTGCAACCTAATAAACCAGAAAACTTCTGAAAAAATGACATGCAAGGCTGGCAGAGCTGTGGTAGTACCAACAAAAATGTACATCCTGGACACTAGATAAGGTGGGTCTCTCCTTTTGGAATGCAATTTGTTGCAGGAGCCATAAAAATTATGATGCTGAGAGTTGAGTCCAATCTCTCTCTCTGGCTGCAAGACTCCACTGCAGTGGTCCCTACACCTATGGCTATGGCCCCTTTGAATAAAGTCTGCCTTGTAAAACAAAATTATGATACCAAGAAATTCCACTTTTGAAACTCTACTCTGAGATGATGGGCTTATGGATGATTTCTTCCCTTTTTCCAGAAAGTTTTCTAATGTGATCATATCACTTTTACAATTTAAAGATAATTTAAGGTGGGGTTTGGTGGCTAACGTCTGCAATCTCAGCACTTTGGGAGGCTGAGGCAGGTGGATCACTTGAGGCCATGAGCTTGAAACCAGCCTGGCCAGTATGACGAAATCCCATCTCTACTAAAAATACAAAAAACATTAGCCAGGCATGGTGGCACATACCTGTAGTCCCAGCTAATCACGAGGTTGAGGCAGAAGAATCACTTGAACCCGGGAGGCAGAGGTTGCAGTGAGTCAAGATTGCGTCACTGCACTCCAGTTTGGGCCACAGAGTGAGCAAGACTCTGTCTCAAAAATAAATAAATAGGCTGGGCCTGGTGGCTTACGCCTGTAATCCCAACACTTTGGGAGGCCGAGGTGGACAGATCACCTGAGGTCAGGAGTTCAAGACCAACCTGGCCAACATAGTGAAACCCCATCTCTACTAAAAATACAAAAATTAGCCGGGCATGGTGGTGGACACCTGTAATCTCAGCTACTTGGGAGGGTGAGGCAGAAGAATTGCTAAAACCCAGGAGGCAGAGGTTTCAGTGAGCCAAGATTGCGCCATTGCACTCCAGCCCAGGCTGACAACAGCGAGACTGTCTCTAAATAAACAAACAAACAAACAAACAAATAATTTTAAAAGTGATCTGGCACCACTAAGATTCAACAGCCAAATGCATGATTTAAATATGCATCTATATGTAAATAAGTATGCTTAGGCGCTCAAGGCCGGAGAATCCCTGGGTCCTCTTTCTAACACAATAGCCATATATCTTAATGTCTCCAGCCATGCTCTGAGAGAGGCAGGCCTCTTACAGCTGGGACATGGAAACTCTGAAAAGGAAGTAAATGGCACAGGTTTCTGAAAGGGGCTCAAACTGACCATCAGGCCACAGGACATGATCTTAGGCATGCTCCTCAGAGGTTCACCCTCATCCCAACCCCCAGACTTTTCACCTTGCTGATAAACATGATGAAGGATGACTCTCCAAAGTCTTTTGAGATCAGCTGCCCATACGAGAACCTCTCTATCTTCGACATGTTTACAAGCTGCCAGAGCTTCTCATCAGACCATGATGCAAACAGATCCATCTTCCTGTGGGAAGAACCTGTTAGAATTCATCACCCCCATCACACAAGGTGCCCAGACATTAGCAATCTGCAGAGGGCACATGCTCTTCTCCTGTGGAAGATGCCTGGGTGGAAGATTTCACTGCTACCTGCCCAATCACCTGGCCTTGCCTATAGTTACTCTCCTACCTGCTATCACCTTGGCTCCCTCCACCTTTTCCCAAGGTCCTCCCCTCCAGTCAAGCTCCCCTCTTTGCTGCTGCTCAGATGCCCCTGGGTGATCCAGCCTCTGTGCTTTTCTCACTTCTGCTCCTCCTTCCAAGAACCTTCTCCTCCTCCAGCCCTGCCATCCCTCCCCACCGTGGCTCATGAAGCTAGTCCCTACTCCAGCTCACAGCTGTTCTGTCCCCCAGCTCAGCAGTTCTAGCCCTACCTTTGCTTTGGGCAGCTCATCCAACCCCCATGTCCCCCTGGCCTGTTGGCTTCAAACACTCAGCTCTGGGCCTGGGGAGTGGGACAAGTCTGGACTCCCCTCTTTCTGCCTGTTGCTCCCTGTGGGTGAACCCACCCTGCAGTGACTGCCCCTTCCCCTGACCTTGAACACTACCTTCACAGGCTTGCCCGCCTTCATATGCGGCTCCAAGGGCTGCCAACAATCATCTCAGAGTTTCTCGCCTCCAACAAGTTAAGGGCTCGGAACTTAACTGACTCAGGTGGACTGAGTTCGTTGAATCAGGTTAACTCAAGGTGACTCAGGCCCCAATGTGTGCACTGAGCTAAGGTCAGGGCACCAGAGGTGAACGTGCTCAGTGCCATGTCAGTGGTGAAGGTCTGGAGACACCAGCAGAAAAGTAGGGCCACCATAGAAGAAGTACCGACCATGCACCAAGCCCTGGGCCATACACTTCCCACGACCATCCCATTCCATCCTCACCATGACCTTGGGAGAAGCGTATCCTTATCCCCATTTTACAGAGCAGGAGGACCTACCCAGGGTCACATCACTGACAACCTAAGAGCTGAGATTGGAGTCAGACCTATTTTTCCACAGTATGAAAAAAAAGAAAAGGGAAAAAAAGAACAACTCCTCCCTTTAGGACTAAATCCCCCCTTTTCCAATGGAAGAAGCTACCTCTCTCAGCCCCAGCCACAGGAACCAGACCCCTCAGCCATCACACTTCTCTGTAGCTGTGCAGCCCTACAACCTGAATTTTCAGGGCCAGTGCAGATACTTCATTGGATTTTTACTCCTTTTACATAAAGGCAAATAACTGAAGAGCAATTAAATGAGATTTCACTTGTATATCCTTATGTGGCCTTTCATGTACGTAAGTATTCAAAAACCAAAAATCTTTTGCCATGTGTGAGTTCTGCTTTTAGGTTAAATATGATACCCAGTTACGGTGCTTACTTTCTGACTCACATGTGGTTGTAATTATTTCTATCCTGTTATTCACCTTACTCAATATTTATTTGTTGAGCACCTGCATGTGTCTGGCAGTGTGACAACATAAGGATTATAGTAGTGACAAAGACATATCTGGTCCCTGTCACCATATTGCTTACTGTCTGAGGGGGCATATAAACTGTAAAGAAATTACTACGCAATCAAGAATTATAGCTTGGGCCAGGTGCAGTGGCTTACGCCTGTAATCCCAGCACTTTGGGAAGCCAAGGCAGGCAGATCACTTGAGGCCAGGAGTTCAACACCACCCTGGCCAACATAGTGAAACCCCATCTCTACTAAAAATACAAAAAAATTAGCTGGGAGTGATGGCGCATGCCTGTAATTCCAGCTACATGGGAGGCTGAGGCAGGAGAATTGCTTGAACCCAGGAGGCCGAGGTTGCAGTGAGATGAGATCATGCCACTGCACTCCAGCCTGGGCAACAGAGCGAGACCCTGTCTCAAAAAACAAAAAAAGAATTATAGTTTGGGCTGAGCACGGGGGCTCATGTCTGTAATTCCAGCACTTTAGGAGGCCAAAGTGGCAGGATCACGAGACCAGGAGTTCAAGACCAGCCTGGGCAACATAACAAGACTCCATCTCTACAAATAATAAAACAATTAGCTGGATGTTGCAGCACACCTATAGTCCTAGCTACTAGGACTGAGCTCTGTTATCCAGGCTGTAGTGCAGTGGTATGTGATCACAACTCACCACAGCCTCAAACTCCTGGGCCCAAGTGATCTTCCCACCTCAGCCTCCCAAGTAGCTGAAACTATAGGCATGTGCTACCACACCCAGCTAATTTTTTAAATTTTTTATTTTGTAGGGACAGGGTTTCACTATGTTGCCCAGGCTGGTCTTGAACTCCTGGGCTCAACGATCCTCCCACCTTGGCCTCCCAAAGTGCTTGGATTACAGGAGTGAGCCACTGTGTCCAGTCCCATGTTAGCTATTCTTACTATTACTATCAATAGGGAAGGGATATTTGAGCTAAGACCTGAAGGTATAGTAGGAGTTTGCAGAGAGAGAAGGTGGGTAGGAGGTGGGACTTCACAGCATCCCAGATAGAGAGAACAGCAAACAGTATGTTTCCCACCAGGCCTAGGACAGACAAAGTCAGGCAGCTAATAAACACACAAGGGGAAAAAAATGTTGAATGAAGGCAGAGTCACCTAAAAAATTCAAACCGATATTGAGCATCCTTCTGAACTTCCTGGTCCAGTTTATTAGCAAAGAAGTCCTCCCTGTCAACAACCAGGAACTCTGTTTCTTCCATACAGACGATGGTGGACCTCCTCAATGAAGCATGCAGAATGTCCGTTTCCTGTTGGGTGGACAGCGCAAGGGCAAGTGTGAGGCCACCTCCACTTCCTGTCCTCAGCCTTACACACATCTTCCCTGCCTCCAGCTTCTCCCTGAATTCTCTCCTCACCAGACTGCATGTTCCCCAGCCCCCTCTGTTCTCCTGCACATTCTCCCACCGTGGCCCACTCCTCTTCTTCTTAATCTGCTGCTTATGGAAAAAGAGGCAACAGGCCTGAATAGGCCAGAGGGGAAGAAGCTGGAGAGTCCTCGCTGTGGAGTCACTGCATCTCTAAAGGGCTGAATCAGGAACATACTTCTTAAACAGCACAGATGAAGAGGCTGATCTTGGTCCAACTCAATTAGCATTTGACAGGTAAGGGCACTGGGGCCCACACGGGACAGTGACTTGTACAGAGTACTAGGCAGGACTGGGCCTGGCTGAGAGGTTCTAGCAGAAGTCCTGTCACCTCCACGCACTCCACCCCAGGAAACTGGGTCCTTCCCCTAGGCTTACCCCAAAACAGCTACCCTTCTGCAGCAATTTCGGGTGGGGATCTAGGAAGGCACTGCTGCCATCCTCGTCGTTGGTTATTGCAACTGTGCCCAGGTAGATGAAATAAAAGCTGTTGCCCTTCTGCCCCTTCTTGATGATCACACGCCTGCGACCAAACCTGGGAAAAGACCATTGCTAATTGATTGGGTAGTGACACGGGGGCAGGTCCATGCTGGGAGGAGCTCTGGACTGGTTGTGCTCTTTGCTCTAGGATATAAGAGCACAGACTTGGACCAGAAGGGCCCTCAGGACAGCCCAGCCCTGCCAGTCAAGCTGGAGCCTTTCACTAACACCTATCCCATTGCCTGCCTTGGCTGGACTGAAGCTTCCTGAGAGCAGAGCCTTTGCCAGTCTGGGTCACTGCTGCGTGTTCTTGGGCACAGTGAATGCTTATTGAATGTAGTGGAATAAATGAGTGAACACATGCTGAAAGCAATGAATGGGTTAGTAGAGTCGCTTAATGATTAGGAGGACTGGCTTTAGCGTTAGCCCAGGATCCAAATCCTGGTTCTGCTCTTAGCTGTGTGACACTGAGCAATGGATATCCCCTCTCTGATCCTTGGTTTCTCTTGTCTGTAAAATACAGATGAGTATGCCCAGAATGAGACACAGATAATGGTCTTATCATAATTACCAGCAGCCCACTACCCAACAGGGCACCCTTAGGGTAGAGGTGACCAGGCCCAGAGCAAACAAGGAGTTCTTAAACTCAGAAGGAACTTTCTGTATTTCGTATGCAAGTCCAAATCTCAATTCTTTCAATATTTATTCATTTCCTTCATTCATTCAATAAGTTAAATATCAGAGGTGTCTATTAGGCACCATGAGGCCAGGTGTGGTGGCACATGCCTGTAATCCCAGCACTTTGGGAGGCCAAGGTGGGAGGATTGTTTGAGCCTAGGAGTTTGAGATAAGGACAGGGTCTCACTATGTTGCCTAGGCTGGTCTTTAACTCCTGGGCTCAAGGATCCTCCCACCTTGGCCTCCCAAAGTATTGGGATTACAGGAGTAAGCCACTGTGCCCAGTCCTGTGTTAGCTATTCTTACTATTACTATCAATAAGGAAGGGATATTTGAGCTGAGACCTGAAGTTGCCACATCCAGCTAATTGTTCTATTATTTGTAGAGACAGAGTCTTGTTATGTTGCCCAGGCTGGTCT
This sequence comes from Theropithecus gelada, assembly GCF_003255815.1. Lineage (NCBI taxonomy): Eukaryota > Metazoa > Chordata > Mammalia > Primates > Cercopithecidae > Theropithecus > Theropithecus gelada. The sequence goes on from NC_037678.1 coordinate 66,670,545, forward strand.
TGAACTCCTGGCTGGGCAACAAGGTGAAACCCCATCTCTACAGAAAACACAAAGATTAGCCAAGCGTGGGGGTGCACACCTATAGTCCCAGCTGCCTGGAAGGCTGAGGTGGGAAGATCACCTGAGCCTGGGAGTTTAAGGCTATGGTGAGCCATGATCACACCACTGCACTCTGGCCTGGGTGACTCTGTCTCAAAAAAAAAAAAAAAAAAAAATAGGCACAATGAACAACATAGACTTTGTTTTCAAAATTATGGTCACATACAGGATGTAAACGAGGTTTACAAATGCTTTAAGAGATTTCAGTGCAGGCTAATTGAGGAGCATAGAGAAGGGGCCTTAGGAAGGTCAGACAAGGTTCTAGCATGGTGCTTGAAGTGAGTCATCCAGGTGGACAAAGAGATGGAAGAGGGTCCCAGGCACAGGGACCACCATGACCAAAGGTGCACAGGTGGCTGGAAGCACAGCACATTCAAGGGATAACATGTACTTCATAGATAATGTGCACTTCACGGGAAAGGAAAATGGGAGAAGGCAAGGTCAGGGGAGTGGTGGGAGAGAAATTCAACTGGTCCCACCATAAACGGCCTCCAAAGCTCAGCTAAGTTTGGATTTTACCCAGGAGACAATGGGTAAAAAAAAAAGTCTGCCCTTTAGTCTCTGTCAGGACTGATGAGCAGCCGTTGTGGAAGTGCCCCTGTGGCAGGGCCATTGCCCCCAGCTCTGAGCTCATGGCCCTGCCCTCAGCAGTTCTGCTCTTCCTCCTCCCACTCCACACTGCCACCTTCTGTTCCTTCCTGACTCGCTGGCTTGACCAGCAGCAGGGGAACCAACACCCTGCTCAGGGCAGATGATACCCACTTTGTTCCATCAGTTTGTCCATGTTGCTCCCCTGCCTGCAGTGGCCTTCCCTCTCTTCTCCACTATCAGATCCTTTCAGGAACTCAGGTCCTACTTCCTCCAGGAAGCCTTCCCTGACCCAGCCCCCAGCAGCATCTCCTCTTCTGACCTCTCAGAGAGTACTCACTGGCCTCGTGATTCTATGGCAAACTCCTGAGGGCAGGGATCAGAGGACGGACAGAGGACCACACCAGGCTGGAGTCACTACTGCCCAGGCTCCATTGTGGCTGTGGGCTTCATGAGCTACAAACCAGTATCAGCCCAGAATCTTTATCAATGTAGGAAAGAGGCAGGCCAGGCACGGTGGTACACGTCTGTAATCCCAGCATTTTGGGAGGCTGATGTGGAAGAATCACTTGAGCTCAGGAGTTCAAGACCAGCCTGAGCAACATAGTGAGCCTTTGTCTCTACAAAAAAATATAAAGGCCGGGCACGGTGGCTCACGCCTGTAATCCCAGCACTTTGGGAGGCCGAGGCAGGCAGATCACGAGGTCAGGAGATCGAGACCATCCTGACGAACATGGTGAAATCCCGTCTCTACTAAAAAAAAGAAAACAAAACAAAAACAAAAAAATTAGCCGGGCATGGTGGCGGGCCCCTGTAGTCCCAGCTTCTCGGGAGGCTGAGGCAGGAGAATGGTGTGAACCCGGGAGGCGACGGAGCTTGCAGTGAGTGGAGATCACGCCACTGCACTCCAGCCTGGGCGACAGAGCGAGAATCCGTCTCAAAAAAAAAAAAAAAATACAAAATAAAATTAGCCAGGAATGGTGACACCTACCTCTTGTCCCAGCTACAAAGGAGGCCGAGGTGGAAGGCTCACATGAGCCTAGGAGGTAGAGGCTTCAGTGAGCTGTGATCACGCCACTGCACTCCAGCCTGGTTGACAGGACGAGACCCATCTCCAAAAATAATAATAATAAAAAGAAGAAAGAAAGAGGAGATGGCCCAGGTGATAATGACTAGCTAGGAGACAGCAGGAATATTCAGCTAGGAAATGAGATTTTGAAGATGAGGGAGCACAGGCACTGTTCACTGAAGTAAAGATGACTACAACTACAGCCAGAAAGACCCTCAGAGACCATCAAGCTCAACCAACATTTTTGGGAAGGGGAAAGGGGGACCCAAGGAACCTACAGCTTGCTGAAGGTCACAGTAAGCCACAATCAAGTCAGAGTTAGAACCCGAATCTCCAAAAGCAGACATCTGTAGCTTTTGCTGTCAAGCATCTGATCATATTTTTCCACCAATCACACCCTGATTCTCCTTTGGGGAAACTACCCTTTCTCAACACTCAATCAGAGCATCACTGACCTCAGTGGTAATTCAAGCAAAGCCAAGCTGGTTCAGAAAGAATTCATCCCAAGCTCTGATGTGAGTGACTGAAAAGAGCTTTTCTAAATTCTTTCCATCAGATTAAAACTAAACAGATGAGTTTGGAGCTGAGACTGCAGCAGCCATCTCACCAGTATGAGGGGAGAGTCTGGCGGAGGATGACGCTTATATGAACAACATCCCTGAATTCCTGCCAGCCTGAAGCTGGAGAACTATCCCAGGACTTACCAGATACACGAGCCATGAACACGTTCCCTTGAGCTGGGCTTTCAGATACTGGCAACTAGAAGAATCCTGTCTAAGCTGCTAATTCCCAGTCCCAGAAATAAACCACAACTAGCAGAGGTCTTTCACAGTAACACCTCAATTGATCTTCCCCCAAATCTTATTATTATCCTTATTTCACTGATGAGGATACTGAAGCTCAGAAAGGTTAAGTGGCTTGCCTGAGGTCACATGGGGCACATGAGGCATTAAATTCCAGAGCTTCAGCTGGACACAGTGGCTCACACCTATAATCCCAGCACTTTGGGAGGCTGAGAGAGGAGGATAGCTTGAACTCAAGAGTTCGAGGCCAACCTGAGCAATATAGCAAGAACTCATCTCCACTAAAAACAAATTTAAGGCTGGGCACGGTGGCTCACGCCTGTAATCCCAGCACTTTGGAGGCCGAGGCGGGCGGATCACGAAGTCAGATCGAGGCCATCCTGGCTAACATTGTGAAACCCCATCTGTACTAAAAAATACAAAAATTAGCCAGGCGTGGTGGCGGGCACCTATAGTCACAGCTACTCAGGAGACTGAGACAGGAGAATGGCGTGAACCCGGGGGGCGGAGCTTGCAGTGAGCCGAGATCGCACCACTGTACTCCAGCCTGGGCGACAGAGCAAGACTCCGTCTCAAAAACAAACAAACAAACAAACACACACAAACAAAAACACACATTTAAAAGAAATAACTGGGTGTGGTGTGCCTGTAGTCCCAGCTACTCTGGAGGCTAAGGCAGGAGGCTTGAGCCTGGGAGGTCCAGGCTGCAGTGAGCTTTGATCACGCCCCTGCACTCCAGCCTGGGCAACAAAGCAAGACCCTCTGTCAACAACAAAAATTCCAGAGCTTCCAGTGCCACAGTTCTTTTCCTTTCCATGACACCACTCTGCCTGGCATAGAATCTTACTTTATAGACAGTGGTGACACACTCTTCTTGACTGGGTTAGAACAAAGCAAATGGTCCTCTCTGCCTCATCTACACTTCCACCTGTCAAAGCTACCTGTTCAAACACAACTTCTGGGAAACTCTTGACCAAGCCAGCTGAAGGGTAATAATCTCCCCCTGGGAGCATCTGCACTGATCACAAAGGGTCTCAATCTGTAGTTAGTTGTCACAGCAAGCCACAATCAAGTCAGAGCTTACTCCTTAGACTATGACTTCCATGGAGGAAAATATTAGGGTACAAACCTATGGTCAATTTAAATCCTAGATTTCCTTTTTTCTTTTCTTTTTCTTTTTGAGGCAGAGTCTTGCTCTGTTGCCCAGGCTGCAGTGCAGTGGCGCAATCACAGCTCGCTGCAGCCTCAATCTCCCAGGCTCAAGTAATCCAGCCTCAGCTTCCCAAGTAGCTGGGATTACAGATGCATGCCACCACCACCATGCCCACCTATTTTTTTTTTATTTTTTGTGTAGTGATGTGGTCTCACCATGTTGCCAAGGCTGGTCAAATTCCTGGGCTCAAGGGATCCTCCTGCTTCGGCCTCTTTAAGTGCTGGGATTACAGGAATGAGCCACTGTGCCCAGCCATATCTTGTATTTTCAAGACAAGCCTTGCCCAAATATTCTGCTAGGCTGACCCTCTTGAAGCCACTGAGATGGCCTGGAAATGGCAGTATTTCCACATGTACCTCTTAGACTTTTCTAGTACAGGGCACTTCTTGTATTATGGACCCTTAGACAATCTGGTAAAGTATTCACAGAATAATGTTTTCCTTTGTTTTGTTTTGTTTTTTGTTTTTTGGAGATGGGGTCTCACTCTGTCACCCAGGCTGGAGCACAGTGGCACAATCTCGGCTCACTGCAACCTCTGCTCCTGGGTTCAAGCGATTATCCTGCCTCAGTCTCCTGAGTAGCTGGGACTACAGGTGCCCACCACCACACCCAGCTAATCTGAATAATGTTTTAAGTGTATAAAATAAAATCCAACATAATTATAGTTAACAAATTTTTGTAAACCAAATTTTTGATAAAGCAATATATTTGTATCTTTATTAGGACATTGAATAACAAGATCTAGCAGCAGATCTAATAACTACCATCATTTTGAAGATGTGATGAACATAAATTTTTTGAGAAATCTGCAACAACTCGAATATGATGTGAAAATATCTGTGATTTCTTTTAGTGAAAAGTCACAGGGATGGCTAATATGATAGTGGTTTGTTGCTTATATTTATGATTGAAGGAAATAATAAATTTCATCTAGAGGTTAATGAAAATAGAGACATTTCTCATTCAAGTTCACAGACCCTGTGCTAGTGCCTATCTAGATATGGTACAATCAACTCTGATCCACTCTTTTAGAGCCTAGATTCCAGTTTCAGCGCTGCTTCTTATGGTCTGGGTGACCTAGAAGGAGCCATTTTCCCCCACAGAGCCTCAGTTTCCTTATCTGAAAAATGAGGGAATTGGACCAGATCCTCTCTGAGGTTCCTACTAGATCCTCTCCAGATTTAATGGCCCTTTACTTCTCTAAGAGTCTCAATAAGTGAGTGAGATAAAGGGTGCTGCAACCACAGCAGTGGGTGCTAAAGTGAATGGACAGAAGACTTCATTCATGGCTAACACTATACAGAGGGGTGGGCAGGACCTGCCACACCTTCTCGGCCAGGCTCTTTTGCTCAGTTCAGCCTCAGCTTGGTGGCCAAGGGCTGTGCCCCTCACTGACCGTTCAAAGCGCATGACTTTGGCCAGGAGCAGCTGAAGGGGCTCCGCGTAGTTCCGATAGCTATCCAGAATCTGCAAGATGTTACAGACGGCCTGGATCTCATCCTCTGTTCTCCAGGAAGGCTTCTTCTGCATGATCTGAATGGCCTTTGGAGGAAAGTGACCCTGGGGAGAGAGGACCAGAGTGATACAGGGGACCCAGCAGTTTCGCCCATGGGCCAGCGGGCAACACCCCATAGTACTGCTCGTACTTTCCCGTTCCCTGTACCACAGTGGCTGATATGTGATGAGTGCTTACTGTGTGTCAGGCACTGGGATAAACATTTTACATGCCCATCTCACTGCATCCTCGCCAGCCCAATAACTGTTATTCCATTTGACAGATGAAGAAACTCAGGCAGGATTAGGAATAGATCTGACACATATCAATGCTGACATCCCCCGACCTGTGCTATTCACTGACCTTCCCAGGCAATACAGGCTTCCCTGGGCTCCAGTGGTCCTGCAGAGTCTGCTCAGCACACACACAGAGCAGTCAGGGGAGAACTTCGCCTGTGTCTCATCCCAGACCTCAGCGTGCTATAGGAGACTAATGAGCAAAGAGAACCTTCCAGAGACAGACTATTAGCTAAACCTTTTCTTCTCAAGTGAACCAGGCCTCATGGACCAGCACATTCACCTACCACTCCCACCTGCTGAGGAAGTGGCACTGTGAGTTGTGAAAACCCCTCAATGGCTTCTCTCCAACCTCATCTCCTACCTCTTCCCTTTGTTCTCTACTCTGGAATTTTCTACTGGTCCCTGGCACATGCTAAGCTTGGCTCTGTCTTGAGGTATCTGCCCGGGCTGTTTTTCCGCCTGGAATATTTGTTCCCTGGGTTTTCTCGTGGACATGGCTGACTCATCATTCTGGTCTCAGCTCAGATGCTGCCACACCCTCAGTGAGTCCCCACTGGGTCATATTAGCTAAAAGAGTAGCCCCTTCTTCAGTAGGCTCTTGCTATAGAGTGAACGTCCCCTCCAAAACTTGTGTCGAAATATAATTGCCATTCTGACATTATTAAGAAGTGGATGCTGGGCACAGTGGCTCATGCCTATAATCCCAACACTTGGGAGGCCAAGGCAGGGGGATCACTTGAGCCTAGGAGTTCGAAACCAGCCTGGGCAACATGGCAAGACCCTCATCTCTACAAAAAATTTAAAAATTAGCTGGGCATTGGGTCGGGTGCGGTGGCTCACACTTGTAATCCCAGCACTTTGGGAGGCCGAGGCGGGCAGACCACGAGGTCAGGAGATCAAGACCACCCTGGCTAACATAGTGAAGCCCCATCTCTACTAAAAATACAAAACATTAGCCAGTCATGGTGGCGGGCACCTTTAGTCCCACCTACTCGGGAGGCTGAGGCAGGAGAATGGCGTGAACCCGGAAGACGGAGCTTGTAGTGAGCCCAGATCACTCCACTGTACTCCAGCCTGGGCGACAGAGCAAGATTCTGTCTCAAAAAAAAAAAAAAAAAAAAAAAGCCAGGCATAGTGGCACACACCTGTAGTCCTAGCTACTGAGGGGCACTAAAATGGGAGGACTGCTTGAGCCCAGGGAGGTTGAGGTTGCAGTGAGCTGTGATTGCATCACTGCACTTCAGCCTGGATGACAGAGTGAGACTCTGTCTCAAAAACTAAAAATAAAAAATTTACATAAATGTCAGACTGTAGACATCACTTGGGCAACTTGCTTTCTTCAGTGTTTTTCTAAACAATGTTTTAAAAATGTATCCATTGGCCGGGCGCGGTGGCTCAAGCCTGTAATCCCAGCACTTTGGGAGGCCGAGACGGGCGGATCACGAGGTCAGGAAATCGAGACCATCCTGGCTAACACAGTGAAACCCCGTCTCTACTAAAAAAAATACAAAAAACTAGCCGGGCGAGGTGGCGGGCGCCTGTAGTCCCAGCTTCTCGGGAGGCTGAGGCAGGAGAATGGCATGAACCCGGGAGGCGGAGCTTGCAGTGAGCTGAGATCCGGCCACTGCACTCCAGCCTGGGCGACAGAGCGAGACTCCGTCTCAAAAAAAAAAAAAAAAATGTATCCATTGTTTCCACTGTCTCACAGTTGCTGCAATAATTGAGTCTATGATTCTAAGCCTCTCTAATACTAAGGGTTCTCTATGAGAAGTTCAGCATTATTAGAGGCTCAATATGGACTATACTGAGGCTTAGCTTTCCATCAGAATCCAAATGCTGTGCTGAGGGGCAGGTTATATAACTATGTATGTATGTGTACTATAAATTATATATAATTTTTACTTAGATATAATTCACATGCCTTGTAAGTCACCATTTAAAGTGTACAATTCAGTGTTAAATGTATTCACAGAGTTGTACAACAATCACCACACTATTTTGGAAGCTTTTCATCACCCCAAAGAAACCCCATACTCATTAGCATCACTCAAAGGGCTGGGCTCATTGTTTTTTGGGGGTGGGGTGGGGGCAGGGGGACAGGGTCTCACTCTGTCACCCGGACTGCAGTGCAGTGGCACAGTCATAGCTCACTGCAACCTCCATTTCCCAGGCTCAAGCAATCCTCCCACCTCAGCCTCCCAAAATTCTGGGATTACAGGTGTGAGCCACCATGCCCAGCTGATTATTTTTATTTTTTAATTTTTAGTAGAGACAGGGTCTCAGTATGTTGCTCAGATGGGTCTAAAACTCCAGGGCTCAGGTAATCTTCCTGTCTAGGCCTCCCAAAGTGCTGGGATTACAAGCGTGAGCCAGCACATCTGGCCAAAGGGCTGGTTTTTACATTGAGTCTCCAGCTGGGCTCAGGAATGCACACCTGTAATGCCAGCTACTCAGAAGGGTGAGATGGGAGGATAAATTGGCTCTCTGCTCTTCTCTATGTTGGAACCAGAGTCAGGCATGATTTAATTGAGGGCCACCGATAGGCCTTGCCTATAAGAAAGAATTTTCCCTCTGTGCCTCTTCCCTCCCTCTACTGTGGTGCACAGACTTGCCCTCACATCTAGAGTGCTGTGGCTCTCACATAGGCCCCTAGTTTCTCCTGCCTGAAGGATAGAGCCTGATTAACCTTCAGTGCCCAGTGTCACACACCAGCCAGCCTGAAGAGCTGAAGAGACACAGGGCTTGGATGACTGAACTGAGTATGCTTCATACACAAGGGTGCGCGAAAAAATAAGGCTGTGCCCAGGAGAGGCAGGCAACAGAAGCCATACCTGGGCTCCAAGAAGAGAAAGAGGTGGGGCAGGAGATAGGCACAGGTGGCCCTGACACCCATTATAAAGTTCTGTTCTTTCCCCATTCCCTGAGAAAAAAACAACATGGCTACTCCAAGCCAGGTCAAGTCAGGTCTGCACTGGTGAGAATTTCAGATCTTCCCTATAAATAGGTAGGCTCTTTTAAATTTTAAATTGGATTTTATTATTTAATACCCAGGATATCGTGGAGAGAAGCCAAGAAGATGACAATGATGAGACTGAAATTCAGGGAACAAGTCACACAGTCCAAAGCTCCCACAGATATAAAAGCATTCCCTCATCAAAATGAGAGGACTCTTTTTTAGAGAGGGGGCCTCGCTCTCTCACTCAGACTGGAATGCAGTGATATGACCATAGCTCACTGCAGTCTTGAACTCTTGGCCTCAAGTGATCCTCCCACGTCAGCCTTCCGAGTGTCAACAGGTGCGCTGCACCCGAATAAGACTCTTGAAGGGTATCTGACACCCAGGTGTGAGAGATGTGCCCAGCATCTCTCAGAGAATTCAGGGCAGAACCAGAATTCACACAGGTCAGTCCTTTCCCACCACCCGAATTCTTCCTTTCTCTGGGACTCTCACATCCTCTGCTTTTTCTTTTCCTGCTGTTTTCCCATGGGTCCAAGCCCAGGGACTCTCTCCCATTGGTTCTGCTCAACTATGCAGTGACAGCTGGTTCCTAGATGCGCAGTCTTGGAGCTCCAGGGATGGAAGGAATCACTGAGATCAGCCACTTTATTAATGAGGAAATGAAGTGGCCAACTCAGGGTAACAAGCTGAGTTTGTGGCAGAGACTAGACTGAAACCAGCTCTGCTGATGCCCAGCCAGGGTTTCTTCCAAGCCAGGGTGCAGAAAGAAAATTCCCCCACAGCAAGGTTCGATCTATGCATACCTCCTCTGCAATGAAGTCCATGGTATCAAATGTGACTCGGCTTTGCATCTTTTTCTGAAAGAAAGAGGGCAGGGAGAAGAGGGAGAATCAGCAAGACTGCCCCTAGAACTTTGCATCTAGAGCCCTCCTGTGTACCTGGACCACCATGGTGGGCAGGAAGCCATGGGAAACCTCCTTGCAGCTGGCCCTTTCAGGCCTGCCTCTGCTCAAAAGCCCCAACTCAGCACTAGGCTTGGGTCCAGCATTGACAATATATGGTGAAGGCAGAGAAATATGGGGGTGGGGAGAAGGAAAGGAGGATAAAGAGGAAATAGGAAAGGAGAGAGAAAAAGAAGGGGAAAAAGCAGCAAACAAACAAGTATAGAGGAGGAAGAAAAGGAAGGATAAAAAGAAAGGAACAGGCTGGGCATGGTGACTCACACCTGTAATCCCAGAACTTTGGGAGGCCGAGGCAGGCAGATCACGAGGTCAGGAGATCGAGACCATCCTGGCTAACACAGTGAAACCCCATCTCTACTAAAAATACAAAAAATTATCCAGGTGTGGTGGCGGGCGCCTGTAGTCCCAGCTACTCGGGAGGCTGAGGCAGGAGAATGGCGTGAACCCAGAAGGCAGAGCTTGCAGTGAGCTGAGATCCGGCCACTACACTCCAGCCTGGGCGACAGAGCGAGACTCCATCTCAAAAAAAAAAAAAAAAGAAAAAAAAATGGAACAAATGAAGCCAGCCTTTGTTAAGTGTCTTTAATGAGCCAAGCACGGTGTATCTTCCCTGTCTTACTCCATTTAGTCATCAGGACAAAGCAGGTCTTAGTAAGCCCCATGTGGGACAGAGGTTGTGAAGGAACTTGCCCAAGGATCACACAGTAAGTCATGGTCCAGCTGAGACCCCAACTCAAGGTTTTCAGCAAACCCGATGCCATGTCTGGAGTGTGGCCTCAAGCCACATGTCATTTGTTCCTTGGAGCCCCTCAGACCCCTGTCTCGCCCCCACCACCTGTTTTCCTCTGCAAAGCCATATGGTGCTTCTCAGGGAGGCTACTGAAGGAAAGAGGCAGTGCTCAGAAACATCCAGATTCACACATCTACGGAAGCTGTCTAGGGCTCCCCACCTGATCCTGCACTCCAGCTGCCCAGTGCTCCATCTGACAACCCTATGGCCCTTATAGGCTGCCCTTGAGAGGCTTCTGCTCTGCTCAAGCCACTCTGGCTGCCAATATGGTTAGGCTTAGCCTCCCACTCCCCCAACAACAAGTGACTCTGCATCTTAGCTTCCATATGCCCCAAGCATCAGGCCACGTCTTCTGGTAACCAAAGTCCTCTGATCTCCAGGGCCCATTGCGTCACCATTGCATGCCACCCTGAGAGTCAGGAGGTCCTTCCTGAGAGCTAACCTAAGTCTTTTGGTTACAGTTCTTCCACTCCATTCGTTTTTCATCTCAGCCCAACCACAGGGTTGCAGCCTTGTTTGGTTTGGCCGGCACAGGGTCTTATAGTCTTTGTATCTGAATGTCTTTAGATGAGGCATATCTTTCCTCTCCAGCTGGCCTGCTCTATCTTAAACTCACCTACATACACACTAGTTACATTATCTGCTGGTCCCTTAGAAACCACTCTAAGGCTGCCTAACCTTCCCCCATCACCAGCCCCGTATCCCCCTTTCTTTGGCCACCATCTGTCAGAAGCCCTTTAGGGAAATTTCTTGGAGTGAATCACTAGATGCAAGAGGGGTGGGGACTGGCTCTAGTCATTCCTGAAACAACAGAAAAATGGGCAGGATCTGTCCAGGTGATTGCTGGGGAAACTCTGAAGCCCTGAGCAACACACCCAGTAGCAACGAAGACACCTCTGGGGAACCAGAACAAGTTAGCAGAAGGGTGATCAACTTTTCTGAGCTAAAGAAGGGCACATGATCTACCACTGGGATAAAATACTTTAAATTGGGACCTTTTAGAAACATGATCACCAGGCCGGGCGCGGTGGCTCACGCCTGTAATCCCAGCACTTTGGGAGGTCGAGGCGGGCGGATCACGAGGTCAGGAGATCGAGACCATCCTGGCAAACAAGGTGGAAACCCTGTCTCTACTAAAAATACAAAAAATTAGCCGGGTGTGGTGGCGGGCGCCTGTAGTCCCAGCTACTAGGGAGGCTGAGGCAGGAGCATGGCGTGAACCCGGGAGATGGAGCTTGCAGTGAGCCAAGATGCACCACTGCACTCCAGCCTGGGTGACGGAGCAAGACTCTGTCTCAAAAAAAGAAAAGAAACACGGTCACCACAGTGAACAAGGCCCTGAAAATGCCCCCTGCGCCGAAGTAGGGGTGTAGGAAAGAAAGTAGAGACACGAACAAAGTCAGCATGTGGGCGTTCAGAAAACCCTGGTTATTGTGACTCTTGGATTGCTTCTGGCTCTTTTGATCACTGTTGAAATGGAGACCACTTCTCCACTCCCAAGGTTTCTTTCCACATGGAGGGAGGTGTATTAGTAGAACTCTACTGGCCTCTCTCTACACTGAGGAGTGACTTAAACTCTTTGATGAATCTGGAAAGATAAAAACTAGGCATGATTGCTCCTTCCCTCTGAGCCCATATTTTGCTCCACCTTTCCCTGCCATGAGTTTCGGCAGCAGGCCTGCTGTTGCAGTGGAGACTGCCTTGGTCCAGCATTGCCTGTGGCTAGGCATGTAAGGCTGTCTAAATCTGGGGTTCGGTATTAGGTAAACCTCTTGGTTGATGACATAAGTCACCCTCTCCAACAGAAGTCTGGTCATTAATAAAAGTGACCATTGGGTCTCTCATCTGCTTTTCCTTTTGTCTTCTTTCTCAGTTCTGAGCTTGGGCCAGGAAGTGGGTTGCAACTTATTGCCCTCTTTAAGCCGTCATAATCCTGCTGAGCCCAGCTGCTTACATCCCAGAAGGAGAAGATAGGGTGCTTCCAGTGAGCACTCTCAATGATTTGATATTCCCGGAATCCCCTGAGGCCTTGGCGGAACATTTTACACACTCGGATCATTACGATGATATCCGTGGCAAACTGGTACAGTCCCTATGGAAACAAAGCAAACAAGATCAATAGAAACAATCTGTTCTCAACAGTCAACAGCAGGCTGGATGGCACTGAACAAGGTAAAATTTACCAGGATTAAATGCAGTAGTGTACTGGAGTGATGGTTACATTTTCAGGAAGTTTGCAAGCCCCCTGAAATTAAGTTGGTAGCTTGAAACTGGCCACGGTAGGAGTACTTATGCCACAGAAATTGGCAGCTACTAGTCACGGCATCTCCTCTCCCCAGAAGCCAGTCGTTATGTACCAGCAAACCAATTAAATGTCAAATCCTTCACTTCCATCCACAAAATAAGTGGCACAACTAATTGCAGGCAGTATAGGTACGATGTACAAAGCCTGAATTTTAGAATCAGATAGATCTGAGGAATAATGGTAAGAGGAATGCAACACTGTTGGCTGTCAAGATGAAGGGCCCACAAGCCAAGGAATGTGGGTAGATTTTAGAAGCAGAAAAGGCTGTGAGCCTTGAGAAAGGAATGCTCACACCTTGATTTTAGAACAAGAACATCTGTGTCAGACTTCTCGCCTACAGTACTGTAATATAATAAATCTGCTCTGTTTTATGCCATGAAATTGTGGTAATTTGTTATGGCAGCCGTAGAAAACTAATATAACACCTAATCCAAGATGGGCCACCCTATCTTTTCCCCAGGAATTTGGAATTGGGACTGAGAACAAGTGAATACAGAGGATAGGGAAAAATCCAGGATGTAGAACAATCTATAAATCAATGAACCCAGTTTCTTCAAAAAGTCAATTTCATGATGAAAAAAACAAGACATGGGGGCTGCTCTAGATTAACAAAGATTCAAGGGATATACCAACGGTATGCTTCTTGACTGGATACTGATTCATGATAACAAGCTACAAAAGGCACTCTAGGCCAGGTGCGGCGGCTCACGCCTGTAATCCCAGCACTTTGGGAGGCCAAGGCGGGTGAATCACTTGAGGTCAGGAGTTTGAGACCAGCATGACCAACATAGTGAAACCCTGTCTCTCCTAAAAATACAAAAATTAGCCTGGCATGGTGGTGCGTGCCTGTAGTCCCAGCTACTTGGGAGGCTGAGGCAGGAGAATCACCTGAACCTGGAAGGCGGAGGTTTCAGTGAGCTGAGGTCGCGCCACTGCACTCCAGCCTGGGTGACAGAGCAAAGGCACTCTAGGGACAAATAAGGAAATTGAATATGACTGCACATTAGATAATATTAGGAAATCAGTGCTGATTTTCTTTGTATAATAGTGGTATTTGGTTATGTGGGTAATGTCATTATTTTTAAGAAAGATATGTCATAAAGTATGCAGCTTACTTTCAAACAATTCAGCAAACACATATACAAATACATAAAGCCAGGCCGGGCGCGGTGACTCATGCCTGTAATCCCAGCACTTTGGGAGGCCGAAGTGGGCGGATCACCTGAGGTTGGGAGTTTGAGACCAGCCTGACCAACATGGAGAAACCCCGCCTCTACTAAAAATAAAAAATTAGCCAGGTGTGGTGGCGCATGCCTATAATCCCAGCTACCAGGGAGGCTGTGGCAGGAGAATCGCTTGAACCCAGGAGGCGGAGGTTGCAGGGAGCTGAGATCACGCCATTGCACTCCAGCCCGGGCAACAAGAGCCCCCCTCACACAAAAAAAGAAAAAAAAATACATAAAGCCAATACAACAAAATGGTGAATGATAGATCTAGAGGATGATACATATACATATATATGTAAAATATTTCAACTTCTATGTTTGAAAATTTTCCAATAAAAAAATGCAAAAACTTTAGTTTGGGGAGGGGTTAGAAAAAAATGCAAAAAATAAATAAAAGTCTCTGTTTACTAACTTCTGTTGAAAAGTACATCATTAACTAGGCACAGTGGCACTCGCCTATAGTCCCAGCTACTCAGGAGACTGAGGCAGGAGGATTGCTTGGGCACAGGAGTTCAAGGTTGCAATAAGCTATGATCGCACCACTGCACTCCAGCCTGGGTAACAGAGCAAGACCCTGCAACAACAACAACAACAACAACAAGAAACAAAAAACAAAAAAAACAGCTCTGGCACCATGGCTCATGCCTGTAATCCTAGCACTTTGGGAGGCCAAGGTGGGCTGATTGCTTGAGACCAGGAGTCTGAGACTAGCCTGGCCAACATGGTGAAATCCCATCTGTACTAAAAAAACAAAAATTAGCCAGGTGTGGTGGTGGGTACCTGTAATCCCAGCTACTCGGGAGGCTGAGGCACCAGAATCGCTTGAACCTGGGAGGTGGAAGTTGCAGTGAGCTGAAATTGTGCCACTGCACTCCAGCCTGGGCAATAGAGTGAGACTCTGTCTCAAAAAAATAAATAAAATAAAAAATAAATAAAAACAAAAAAAGGAAAAAAGAGAATATTCTTTTTAAAGTATATCATAAACAAAGTGAGATGACAAACTAAAGACTGGAAAAATATACTTGCTATGTACATAATCAACAAAGGATTACGATCCAAAATTTATTTTTTGTAATCCTACAAATCAAAAGAAAAATACAAATAACCCAATAGCAAAATGAGCAAAGGTAATTCAAAGGGAAAGTTCGAATTACCTATAAATTGTGAAAAGATTGTTTTTATTCATTTATATTTATATTTATATTTTTTGTAAAAAGGGGATTTCACTTTGTTGCCCAGGCTGGTTTCCAGCTCTGGCTTCAAGTGATCCTTCTGTCTCAGCCTCCCAAAGTGCTGGGATTACAGGCATGAGCCTCCATGCCCCAGCCAAATTGTGAAACCATTCTTAACACTGCTAGAAATAATGGAAATGGAAATTAAAGTAATAACAAGGTACTATTTTGCACTTATCACTGGGAACTGGGAAACATGGTACAACCATGTTGAAGAGCAATTTGGCAACATTATATAAAGTTGAGGACGTGTGTACTTCACAATGGAGGAATTGTATGTAGTTTATGTGTCCTCTTCAGAGAAACATACATGTACAAGGGGATAGCCATGAGGGTAATCATGGCAACATTGTGTGTAACAATGAATGGCTAAAAACAAGTGTCCATTAGTAGGGATTGAAGGGATCAATACATTATGGTACAGTCACAGGATTGAACATAGCACTAAGTCTGTGTGTGTCAATGTGGATAAAGCTGAAATGAATTTGAGTGGGGAAAAAAGAACTATGATGCTATTTATGGTATCATTTTTAAAAAGTGTGCCACATACTATATATTGTTTATGGATATATATACATGTGATAATATATAAAAATACAAATAGGGTGACACCAACGTCAGGAAAGTGGTTACTGGTAAAGAGAAATAAAGGGGCATGGGATGGTAAAGAGCTTTCCCTGCACCTGTAATGTTGTATTTCTTAAAAATTAGGTATCTATGGAAATATGGGGAAAGGTACTCTATAAATAAAATTAATACTTATTGAGTACAATTTACTATTGTCAGGCATTATCCAAAACACTATTCTAATATGTAAATCATTTAATCAGTCATTGTACGCAGTAGGTACTAATATTATCATCTCACTTTACAGAGGAGAAAATAAAGTCACAGCAAACCAAGCAACTTGCCTAGGGTCACATGACTAATAGGTGATGGGGATTTAAACCCAGGTAGTCCAGCTTCAGAGTTCACAAGCTTAACCTATGACTCTGTGTTGCTACCCTGCCTTGTTCTCTCTGGATCTCATAATAGCAGGAAGAGTGGGCACAGAACAGGACTCAGTGGCTCTGAGTGTGGCCTATGGCTTGCCCAGTGTCGGGGGCCGGTAGGCTACAGGACAGGGGTCCGGTCCCTCCTTTGTGCCATGCTGTGACTCCAAAAGGTACAGGATAACCACCATTTATCCAAGACCCCCTCCTATACCTGCATCTACCTTCCTCAAAACACCTGTCTGTTCAAGTTTCTGCTCTTCCCTCCCAGGACCCTTGCCCCTCCTCACCAGTTCCTTCTTCAGGAGCTGCCAGGCATAAGTTACCATGTATCTCCTCATGGTTCCTGGGAGGGCAAATGGCACAACTAGCCCCTTTGCCTTTCAAGGGGAGGACTACAAAATCTTCCCCAAGAATCCAATAATACTAGAAACAAATAGATTTCCTTAGTCACAAAGCAAGAGCTGCACTCCGCTCCTCCCACCATACCATCAGCTACTGGAAGCCCTGCTCTGAGAATATCATTCTCAGAATCTCCTAAGGTCACAATGAAAGATTCTGGAGGCAGGGGGCACAGGGATTGGAATGTGGGAGTCTAACATTTATTGGATACTCACAGGCATTATCTCAGCTAATCCTCACAACCACCCAAACTTTTACCCAACTCCATACATAGGAGACTGGGGCTCAAAGTAGCTAAATGGCAGCCAGAGTCCTGGTGAGATAGGAGAATGCAGGACTTGTTTTCTGGTCACAACCCTGCTGACCAAAACAGGATCTAGGACCCCCTAGCTGTCCCCATCCCTCATTAGCGTAAGGCACTCCCACCAGTGCCATGACTGTTTACAAGTGTCTTGGCAATGACCAAGAAGTTGCCACCTCTTTCCTAGAAAGCTCTAAAAACTCACCCCTCAATTTGCATTAATCTGCCCCTTAATTTGCATGTGATTGAAAGTGGGTAGGAATGAGTACACTACACTTGATCTTAGCCAAAAGGCTGAGAAGGGATTAGAGGTGAGTATAAATACAGTTGCCAACATCCCATACAATGGATGCCGACTCTGGATTCACTGCTTATGAGTTAGCCCTGCTCCACAAGGAGAAGCACTATTCAATAAAAGATTGCTGTCTAACACCACCAGCTCACCCTTGAATTCCTTCCTTAGGCAAAGACAAGAACTCTTCTGAGCTAAGTCTCAATTTGGGGGCTCACCTGTCCTGCAAAGATAGGGTTGTTTTTTTTTTTTTGAGACACTGCCTCACTTTGTTCCCAGGATGGAGTGCAGTGGCCTGATCTCAGCTCACTGCAACCTCTGCCTCCCAGGTTCAAGTGATTCTCCTGCCTCAGCCGCCCAAGTAGCTGGGATTACAGGCGTGTGCCACCATGCCCCAGCTGATTTTTGTATTTTTAGTAGAGACAGGGTTTCACCATGTTGCCCAGGCTGGTCTCAAGCTCCTGACCTCAAGTGATCCACCTGCCTCAGCCTCCCAAAGTGCTGGGATTACAGGCGTAAATCACCACTCCCGGCCAGGGCCTTTTTTTAAAAAAAAAAAAAGAAAGAAAGAAAGAAAAGAAAGCACTGTAGCTAAATTTCAGGCACACTTCCTCTTCATTTATAGCATCCAATTAACAGAAGCAAGGTCTGGTCCAGCCTGGCCAACGTGGTAAGACCCCATCTCTACTAAAAATACAAAAAAATTAGCTGGCTGAGGTGGTGGGTGCCTGTAATCCCAGCTACTCAGGAGGCTGAAGTGGGAGAATCACTTGAACCCGGGAGGTAGAGGTTGCAGTGAGCCGAGATTGTGCCACTGCACTCCAGCTTGGGTGACAGAGAGATATTTCACCTGAAAAAATAAAAAGCAAGGTCTGGTATAAAGAAAGTGACTTTTGATTCCAAAGTTAGCTTAAGGGGAACAGTATAGGCTTCCTGCCTTAGAGTCTCTCTTTGCTTTTGGAGCAGAGAGTGGGGGCTTTTAAAGGGGACTTGGGGCCCGGGCTCGGTGGCTCACACCTGTAACACCAGCCCTTTAGGAGGCCGAGGTGGGCAAATCACAAGGTCAGGAGTTCGAGACCAGCCTGACCAACATGGTGAATCCCCCCGTCTTTACTAAAAATACAAAAATTAGCTGGGCGTAGTAGCATGCACCTGTAATCCCAGCTACTCAGGAGGCTGAGGCAAGAGAACCGCTTGAACCCAGGAGGCAGAGGTGGCAGTAAGCACCACTGCACTCCAGCCTGGATGACAGAGCGAGATTCTGTCTCAAAAAAAAAAAAAAAAAAAAGCAGGGCGGGGAGGGGATTTGGCATAACTGGCATGCAGACTGGGGAATGAGCAGGTGGGAGTCTGCATGACTCACTTTGACTTTGATGCCTTAGCTACCACCTGGTCAGCTGACACCATCTTGGGCAGAACTAAGTTGTCAAGTGGCCTTGTCTGGAGATACTCTCCAGGTGGGGTAGAGTTTCCTGGCAGGCATACTTTTGTTTGTAAATTGACTATTGTCTCTCAAGGCAATCTGGTGGGAGAGGTTTCTACTCTGGAGCTTTTAAGTAAGCACACAGATACACTTGCCCTGTAGGAGTGTCTGGTGAAGGGAAAGTAAAAGGTTATAACTGCATTTCTAATCAGCTAAGTAGGAAGTGGGGAACAGAAGAAAAAGATGAAAAGAAAGAAGAGGAAAAAGTTGATTTAAAAAGATACCTCATTCTCTATCTCATAGAAAAATGGGTGTACTTGGTTACAGTGGGAGGCTTCTAGGCTGGGAGTAGGTTCATCCATCCAGCACCTTAGGCCAGGGACCACTCTGAGACTTACAACTTGGAGGCCCTGGAATGTGAGTGCAAAGTACTGCCCCATAAGTCTGGTTAAATCAGGACAATTAAAAAAACTCAGCAATACAGAAGCCCTCACCCAAATCAAGTATCAAATATTGAATGGAATTTGGTGACTAGAACTCAAATCTCTGGGGTCTTTCTAAAGGTACAGAAAAATATAGGCTCTAAAGCGGTTTTTTCTATTAAAGATGACAATTAAGTATCTCAATTTGCTCTTTCACCAGGATCCTCAGTAGAAAACTGTGATTTTTTTTTTTTTTTTTAATTAGTTTTTGAGATGGCGTCTCTCTCTGTTGCCCAGGCAGGAGTGCAGTGGCGCGATCTCAGCTTACTGCAAGCTCTGCCTCCTGGGTTCACACCATCCTCCTGCCTCAGCCTCCCGAGTAGCTGGGACTACAGGCGCCTGCCACCACACCCAGCTAATTTTTTTTTGTATTTTTAGTAGAGACGGGGTTTCACCATGTTAGCCAGGATGGTCTCGATCTCCCGACCTCGTGATCCACCTGCCTTGACCTCCCAAAGTGCTGGGATTACACGCGTGAGCCACTGCGCCCAGCCTGAAAACTCTTGATTTCCAGCATCACCTGCTCTGCCATTCCTATCCCGTGGGGTGTATCTGTCAACCCGCCTCCAACTGATAGGTAGACAGAAAGGCACTGAGTGCAGCAAAGACGGCTGGTCAACTGAGAAGAAAGACAAAGGCCACTCTTGGGGTGGGGCAGTAATCACACACAGAGGTGAGAAGGGACAGAAAAGAGGTAAAGAATTTAGAGAGAGAAAGAGGAGAAAGTTTTAGAAAAAGAGAGAGAGAGATGAGGTATGGAGTTTTTGCCTCCCCCACTGCAGACCTAGTTTTAAGGAAGGAAATATAAGAGGATCCCCTTCAAAAGTTTAGGGGGCTTCTGAAAGAAACAACTGGGCCTGGAGAAGGCAAGAGAGATGGTAGGAGATGGCTATAGGCAGGAGGGGTGTCCCATCAGTCCTCTGAACTGCTTGAGGATCCAAGAGTGACAAGGAAAGTATCCAGGCTCACAAGAGGCCTCAGATGATGCCAGTTAAGACCTGATGAGACTCCGAAAATGGTTACTACCAACCTCACCTCTTGCCAGCTGTGGTTGTACAATTTCTCTAGGAATTAGATCAGCTTTGGGGAAGAAGAGGCAGGAAGTCTGGAGAGCTTTGAATGGGCCCAAGATGAATCAATAAGCCTGAAATTATATCCACTCAAAATTACTGGATTGGATCTCAATTTACCTGAAGACATCCTAAATTAAATTATCTGCAAGGAGGCAGGCTGGGGATTCAGAGTCAGGCATTAAAGTCAGTTCTAGAAATTAAGAAAGTTTCATTTATATTACAGTTCCTGATTTTATAACGAGCTATTACAGGGTAGAATGCCAAAAAGAGCACTGGTCCTATTCCTGTGATCTTAGGGAAGTCACTTAACTACTTGGGGCCTTATTTTCATAATGTATAAAATGGAGTTCGATTCAATTCCACAAACAATTTATTTTCTTTTCTTTTTTTTTTTTTTTTGAGACTGAGTCTGGCTCTGTCACCCAGGCTGGAGTGCAGTGGCCAGATCTCAGCTCTCTGCAAGCTCCGCCTCCCGGGTTTACGCCATTCTCCTGCCTCAGCCTCTGGAGTAGCTGGGACCACAGGCGCCCACCACCTCACCCGGCTAGTTTTTTGTATTTTTTAGTAGAGACGGGGTTTCACCGTGTTAGCCAGGATGGTCTCGATCTCCTGACCTAGTGATCCACCCATCTCAGCCTCCCAAAGTGCTGGGATTACAGGCTTGAGCCACCGCGCCCGGAAAACAATTTATTTTCAAGATGAGAAGATTCGGTCAAGCACGGTGGCTCACACCTGTAATTCCAACACTTTGAGAGGCTGATGCGGGTGGATCGCCTGAGGTCATGAGTTCAAGGCCAGCCGGGCCAACATGGTGAAACCCTGTCTCTACTAAAAATACAAAAACTAGCCCCGTGTGGGGGCATGCACCTATAATCCCAGCTACTCAGGAGGCTGAGGCGGGAGCATCATCTGAGCCTGGGAGGCGGAGGTTGCAGCGAGCCATTGCACTCAAGCCTAAGTGAGAGATTGCGCCATTGCACTCAAGCCTAGGTGACAGAGTGAGAACTCCATCTCAAAAAAAAAAAAAAAAAAAGGCTGGGCGCGGTGGCTCAAGCCTGTAATCCCAGCACTTTGGGAGGCCGAGGCGGGTGGATCACGAGGTCAGGAGATCGAGACTATCCTGGCTAACATGGTGAAACCCCGTCTCTACTAAAAATACAAAAAACTAGCCAGGCGAGGTGGCGGGCACCTGTAGTCCCAGCTACTTGGGAGGCTGAGGCGGGAGAATGGCGTGAACCCAGCAGGCGGAGCTTGCAGTGAGCCGAGATCACGCCACTGCACTCCAGCCTGGGAGACACAGTGAGACTCCGTCTCAAAAAAAAAAAAAAAAAAAAAAAAAAAAATTCTTATTGTTTTGCTGATTATAAAAGCTATACAACAAATGTTTATAAAGCATATGAAGGTGAATAAGACATGGTCCCTGCTTACCAGGAGTTCACAATATGGCGGGGAAGTAAAATCCTCAGAGAAAGTCTTGCTATAATAAAGCTATGAAAGATCTATGAGGCCAGGAGCGGTGGCTCACGTCTGTAATCCCAGAACTTTGGGAGACCAAAGCGGGAAGATCACAAGGTCAAGAGATTGAGACCAGCCTGGCCAACATGATGAAACCCTGTCTCTACTAAAAATACAAAAATTAGCTGGGCTTGGTAGTGGGTACCTCTAGTCCTAGCTACTTGGGAGGCTGAGGCAGGAGAGTTTCTTGAACCTGGGAGGCAGAGGTTGCAGTGAGCCGAGACTGTGGCACTGCACTCCAGCCTGGAGACAGAGTGAATCTCCATCTTTAAAAAAAAAAAAAAGAAAGATATATCAAGAGGTGGTCAGGCACGATGGCTCACGCCTGTAATCCCAGCACTTTGGGAAGCTGAGGCGGGTGGATCACGAGGTCAGGAGATCGAGACCATCCTGGCCAACATGGTGAAATCCCGTCTCTACAAAAATACAAACAAAAAAATTAGCCAGGCGTGGTGGTGGGTGCCTGTAGTCCCAGCCACTTGGGAGGCTGAGGCAGGAGAATCACTTGAACCTGGGAGGCAGAGGTTGCAGTGAGCCAAGATTGAGCCACTGCATTCCAGCCTGGGTGACAGAGATAGACTCCGTGGTTGGGAGTTTGAGAACAACCTAACCAACATGGAGAACATCTCTACTAAAAATAAAAAATTAGCCGGGCATGGTGATGCATGCCTATAGTCCCAGCTAGTCGGGAGGCTGAGGCAGGAGAATGGCTTGAATCCAGGAGGTGGAAGTTGCAGTGAGCCGAGATCACGCCATTGCACCCCAGCCTGGGCAACAAGAGCAAAACTCCATCTCAAAAAAAAAAAAAAGATACATGAAGAAAGGGCAGGGTCTGTTTGGGGAGCCTGAGACATAGCTAAAATGTGAGATGTTCGGGAGGTGTGGTTATGAGGAAGGAGGCTGGGCTGGCAGAGGCCACAAACGAGCTATGGCACGTGATGTGCCAAGTGAACTTGCAGACAGTTTTATTTGACCTGCATAGTGTTTTGGTTTAAATATTGTTTAAAATTAACTTGCTTGTCTTTAGTTGAGGTATTGGCTCTCTAATTCACTAAAGTCTTCACCTCACACAAATCAGTCATCTGCCAGGCATGTTACCTGTTTGCAACCCCCAGTATAGGATCCACAGGGCCTCTTTCAGGTCGAAAATTCTCTATCTAGTGGTTGCAAAATGGCAGTTCACATGCCATAGCTAGCCTACTGACATGTTTCAATTGAGGTTTTTTTTTTTAGGAATTTGAATTAGCTTTTAAACTTAAATACTAGATTTTTATGAATAATCTTTTAGGAAAAAATAATTTACCAAAGTGACCCCAATAGAAACTATTTACATATTTATTTATTTATTTTTGAGACAGAGTCTCTCTCTGTTGCTCAGGCTGGAGTGCAGTGGCATGATCCTGGCTCACCGCAACCTCTGCCTCCCGGGTTCAAGCGATTCTCCTGTGTCAGCCTCCTGAGTAGCTGGGATTATAGGCACCCACCATCGTGCCTGTCTAAGTTTTGTATTTTTAGTAAAGACAGGGTTTCACCATGTTGGCCAGGCTGGTCTCCAACTCCTGACCTCAAGTGATCCGCCCACCTTGGCCTCCCGAGGTCAAGGGACATGAGCCACCGTGACCTACCGAAACCATTTAAGTAGACTAATTTTCTGATTTTCTTTCCTTTTTTTTTTTTTTTTTTTTAATACTTTGGAGACAAGGTCTCACTCTATCCCCTAGGCCAGAGTGCAGTGGCATGGTCACAGCTCACTGCAGCCTCTACCTCCCCAGACTCAGGTGATCCTCCCACCTCAGCCTCCCAAGTAGTTGGGACCACAGGTGTGCACCACCATGATTAACTAATTTTTTAATTTGTAGAGATCTGGTCTCACTATGTTGCCCAGGTTGGTCTTGAACTCCTGGGCTCAAGCAGTCCTTCCACTTCAGCCTCTCAAAGTGCTGGGATTATAGGTGTGAGCCACCATGTCCAGCCTAAATAGACTAATTGTTGCAGAAGTAGAGAAGTTGTAAAAGAGGTCTCTCACCACCACCACCACCTAAAAAGAAAAAAGCACCAGGTCCTAAAGGTTTTATAGGCAACTCCAAATAATCTCAATGTTTCTTCAACTGTTCCAGAGCCTAAAAAGAAGGAAAACTACCAAATTATTGTAATGAAGTGAGAATACTGACACTGAAACCTAATAGAGGTTACACAAAAACAGAAAGCTACAGATTCATCTCATTTATAAATATTGTTTTTAAAATCTTAAAATATAAGCAAATAGAATTCAGTAGTACCTGTAAAAATAACACATCATTCCGGGAGTGCAAAGATGGTTAATTATAGAAACATAATTCATTATGTTAACACAGCTAAGGAGAATAATCATAGGCTCTTCCATAAATTTTTATTTTTTGACAGAGGTGCAAGAACATGTCACCCCTGTGGGCCAGTGGGGCTCCAATGTCCTGGGGACCCTAGTAAGACTGCAGGGAGCATGCCTCAGAAGTGTCCACTTGAGAGCTGCTCCTGGAGGCATTAACTTCCCAGCCTTTCTGGGTTGAGCACTCCAGGGGCCAGAGGGTGACGGGTGACGGTGCTGAGAGTTGCAAGCTATCACATCAGCCTGTGTGGCAATGAGGGGTGCTGAGAAGATCCAGAAGGTTAATGCCAGTAGAGAACGCTATGGCTGCAGGCCTCAGGGAGAGCTGGCAAAACTCGAAGTTCTCCAAAAAAGGGGGCTGCACCTTGAGGGCACAACTTACCACACCTTCAGTAGAACATTGGGATGGTGATGGACCGGCTGGCTCTGGGAGCCTCTCTGGTCCCACTGGCACCAAGGAGAAGTAGGGGAGTGGGGTGACCAGGGAAACACACAGATGTTCCATTTTTATAGCCCCGCAGCTGCCAAGCTCCAACTGATCGGAAGAGGAAAGGGCTAAACCAATTCACATACTCACACAAAACCCTGTCAGAAGGAGCTTCACTATGAAGCCAAGAGAATTCCTGCCAGCCTGGAATTCTACTCTAGTCCTTTCTCCACACACAATCCCACAAGTAGCTGGTTCAGAAGAACTCACTTCATCTAAAGGGGAGTTATAGTAAAAAAGAAATAGCACCAGACTTATACAAATATGTTACCGAAAAAAGCAGGAGAGGGAGGCAGGAAACAGGAAAAACAAACAGCAGATGAAAGACAATCACCAAAAAAAAAAAGAAAAAAGAAAAAGAAAGAAAAAAAAGCTAACACGAAACAGATGATAATCATGAACAAAGAAGTCAAAGGGCTTAATGAATTTTAAAACAAGAGATCAAAGCAAAGATGTAATCGTTCAAAGAAAAGACGCTCAAGACAGCCAGAGAAGACACTGGCAGAACTCAGGAAAGAAGGGATTTTAAAAATAACCATCTCAGAAGGGAAGGTCATTCCAGAAACATCAAAAAGCTAGCCTTGCTGAGAACAGAAGATAGGACTGCAAAAAGCAAATGAAGGAGTTGGGAATGATTTAAAAAGAGCCAAGAGGCCGGGCATGGTGGCCCATGTCTGTAATCCCAGCATTTTGAGAGGCTGAGGCAGGTGGATCACCTGAGGTCAGGAGTTTGAGACAAGCCTGGCCAACATGGTGAAAATCCGTCTCTACTAAAAATACAAAAAATTAACCAGGTTTGGTGGCAGGCGCCTGTAATCCCACCTACTCGAGAAGCTGAGGCAAGAGAATAGCTTGAACCTGGCAGGCAGAGGTTGCAGTGAACCAAGATCACGCCACCACACTCCAGCTGGGTGACAGAGCAAGAGGAAAGAAAAAGGGGGTGGTGGTGACAGAGCAAGATGAAAGAAAAAGGGGAGGGGAGGGGAGGGGGACGGAGAGGAGGGGAAGAGAGGGGAGGGGGGAAGGGGAAGGGAGGGGAGGTAAGAGGAGAGGAGAGGAGAGGATAGGAGGGAAGAGGAGGGAAGAGGAGGGAAGAGAAGGGAAGAGAAGGGAGGAGAAGGGAAGAGAAGGGAAGAGAAGGGAAGGGAAAAGGCATATGACAGTATAGAGACAGAGAAAGTGAGAGGTAGGGCCAGGCACAGTGGCTCACACCTGTAATCCCAGCACTTTGGGTGGCTAAGGCAGGAGGATTGTTTGGGCCCAGCAGTTTGAGGCCAGCCGGGGCAACATAGCGAGACCCTGTATCTACAAAACAAACACACAAAAAAAACAATTAGTGAGGCATGGTGGCACGTGCCTGTCGTCCCAGCTACTCATGAAGCTGAGGCAGGACAGTTTGAACCCAGGAGTTTGAAGCTGCAGTGAGCTAGGATTGCAACACTGCACTGAATTTTCTGAATAACTAATGACATTGAGCCTGGGTGACAGACTCTGTCAAATGAAATACTAAGTGCTGGTGAGGATATAGAGCAACTACAACTCTCATTCATTGCTGGGCCCTGGATTCTACCCTGGCTAGTACTTCTACTTTCTGAACTTTAGTTTGCCAATCTGTGAACTAAAGGGTTTGTCCTAAGGTTCTATGAATCAAACACATGTTTATAGAAACAAAGGTGGCAATATGTAGCAAAATATTTCAATCAGTCCTCTATTAGGATTATAGCTTAAGGAAGTACTGGTATCCCTTACCATCCAAACTCTTGCTATCAGAATGCTTCCTTTTCAAACTCAGAAACCAAATAGATTTGATAGTAATAGACACTTATAATTCGAAATCAGAAAAAGCTTTAAGCACTATATGATTATCATTATTTTAATGAAAAATCAGAAATACTCTTAAGTGTTCAGCAATAAAACAATATTATTTACAGTGCATCCAGACTAAGTTTCCTAAAACACAAATCTGATCACATCCCTCCCCTGCTTTAAGTCCTTCCATGGTTCCTACTGTCTATGTTAAACGTGGGTTTGAATCCCAATCTCGCCATGGACTGGCTGAACCTAGGAAAGTTAATTAATCTCTCTAGACCTTAATTTCTCATCTGTAAATAAAGTATCACACATACACAGATGTTCAAGAATGACTAACTGACACGGTTTGGCTGTATCCGAACCCAAATCTCATCTTGAATTGTAGCTCTCATAATTCCCACGCATTGTGGGAAGGACCCAGTGGAAGATAACTCAGTCATGGGGGCAGTTCGCCCATACTGTTCTCATGGTAGTGAATAAGTCTCACAAGATCTGACGGTTTTATAAGGGGAAACCTCTTTCACTTTGTTCTCATTCTCTCTGCCTGCTGCCATCCATGTAAGATGTGACTTGCTCCTCCTTGTCTTCCGCCATGATTGTGAGGCCTCCCTAGCCATGTGGAGCTGTGAGTTCATTAAACCTCTTTCCTTTATAAATTACCCAGTCTTGGGTATGTCTTTATTAGCAGCGTGAGAACAGCTAATACAGGAATAATAATATCAATGCCTATGCCTTTTAAAAATACTACATACTAGAACTTACACATTCAAGGAAGTATTATCTCTTCATAACCATCGTTTTAAAAAAATTACTAAGTATATACTCTGTGCCAAACCCTGCACCAGTTCCCTTACATATATTTCTCCTCATCGACTATTCAGAGCCATCCTGTGTGGTAGTTACTATTTCCAGGCTCAGAAAGATGATTACCCAAGGCCACGTCATAAAATAACTCATAGCAGTTCTATTTGTAATAGCTCAAAGGTGGAAACAACCCAAATGTCCTTCAATGGATGGTTAAATATACCATGGTACATCTATACCATGGATTACTACTAAGCAATAAAAAGGACAAACTATTGACACAAGCAACCACTTGGGTGAATCTCCAGGGAATTGTGCCAAGTGGAAAGAGCCAAGCCCAAATGATTACACACTATATGATTCCAAGTATGTAACATTTTTGAAATAACAGAGTTAATAGGCATGGAGAATAGATCAGTGGTTGCCTGTGGTTAGGGACAGGGGAAGGGAAGATGAATGGATGCAATTCTAAAGAGACAGCACGAGGGATTTTTGTGGTGAGCAGACAGTTCTAGCTATTGTGGTAGTAGTTGCATGAATCCACACAAGATAAAATTGCACAGACCTACAAACACACATACACACACAAATGCATGTATGTAAAACTGATATTGTACTATAGCTATGCAAGATGTTACCATTAGGGAAAACTGAGTGAAGGGTACATGAAACCTCTCTGAACTATTTTTGCAACCTTCTATGAATCTATAATTATTTCCAAATAAAAAACTTATTATTTTTTTGAGATGGAGTCTCACACTGTCACCCGGGCTGGAGTGTAGTGGCGTGATCTCAGCTCACTGCAACCTCTGCCTCCCGGGTTCAAATGAGTCTCCTGCCTCAGCCTCCAAAGTAGCTAGGATTATAGGAACCCACCACCACGCACAGCTAATTTTTTGTATTTTTAGTAGAGATGGGATTTCACTATATTGGCCAGGCTGGTCTCAAACTCCTGACCTTGTGATCCACCTGCCTTGGCCTCCCAAAGTGCTGGGATTACAGGCGTGAACCACTGTGCTTGGCCAATAAAAAGCTTTTTAAAAGACGTATTCTCCAGTATGACGGCTCTGATAAAGAAGAAAATAAGTATCCAAGCTTCTTTTCCACAACCCTCAACAACAAAGTGCCATCAAAAGTCCTGAGGTCTCTGAAAGAGTCTGGGACTCATATGAGAGCTCTGCCTTCCCAGGGATAGTCTGCAATCCACATTTGTCCTCTTTCCTTTAACCAACACTGAGGCTGGCTAGGAGTCAGGCCTTGTATTGGAAGCTAAGTGATATGAGATGAATGAGTTATGATCCCTTCCCAAGTGAACACCCAATCTAGGGATAAAAAGACGTAATAAGATAAGAATTTGGGCTAAAAGTCAAAAGATTTCTGTCCTCATGGAATCACTTACTAGCTTTCTTATTTTGGACCAATCCATCTTCTGGCATCTTGGCCTCTCAATCTGCAAAATTCAAAAGAATGAAATATAAATGTATATTTTTAACTTAATCTGGGACCCCTGGGAGGGTTCAAGGATATATGTAACTCACATGAAAGTAGATAACTGCATCCCTTTTTGAAGAAGAAGCATTACATTTTTTTTTTTTAGACTCTGGGAATCTGAATGTTTTAACTTTTATCATGGACATTTTCAAGCATATACAAAAGTAGAGTGTACATATTGCCAATCTTTCAAGTGATCCGCCCACCTCAGCCTTCCAAAGTGCTGAGATTACAGGCATGAGCCACCAAGCCTGGCTAATTTTTTGTATTTTTAGTAGAGACGGGGTTTCATCATGTTGCCCAAGCTGGTCTTGAACTCCTGAGCTCAGGTGATCTGCCTGCCTAGGCCTCCCAAAGTGCTGGGATTGCAGCCATGAGCCACTGCACCTGGCCAACTACTGAGCCAATCTTGTTTCATTTATTCCCTCCACATTATTTATTATTTACTGCTGAATCACTTTAAAGCAGGCTTACCAGCCCATAAAGGGCTGGATTTTAAAATTCAATTTCTAAGGCCCCTTCCAGTCTAACATTCAATGATTCTAATAGATCTCTCAGGTCCCTCCTTCTCTAATAATTCACGATTTTAATAGGCATGGAAGAAATAAACTAGAGATCTAACATAACATTTCATGATATTCAAGGTGCCACAAAAGTTCATTCCCTTTCATGAGAAGAACTAAATTTTAAACATGGAATTCTAGGACATTTATGATTTAACCTCCAGCAGTGTTCCAACCTCTCTCACCCCTTCTCCAGATCGCAACCACCTTCCCATGTAGCCTGCAGTTTCTACAGTTTTGCTCCTACTCACTATGCACCTTTGTACAGGCAGTACCTTCTACCTGGAATGTCCCTGAGCCCCACCCATTTTCTTCTTGCGTCTCAGCTTGAAGTCCCCTCCCCAGTGAAGACTTCTAGCACCTCTTGCCTCCACAGAAGGGTTTAGTGTGCTCCTTTAGCCCTGGAAGCTGAGTGCCTGTTGCCACACAGGGAATAGCACTGTTGGTCACTCTATGCAGCAAACCCAACTACCAAGGGGCCAGAGAGAAGTCCAGGTTTGAAGCCAGTAGGCATAACAAACACTAGGGCCCTGCTTTCTCACCTCTGAATAGAAAATAGAGAAAAATATCAGCTCTAAATAAAGCAACAACCTGAGAGCAACAGTAAATGCAAACAACATTCTATTTCAGAAAACCATAGGGAATGGTGGAGATTGAGACCAAATGGGACAGAGTATCTTGTCTAAAGGAAGTCGTCTCTACTCAGTGTCAGTTGATTGTTGACTGGCAGGAATTTGGGTCCAGTGTGGCCAGCTCTTCCATTTTTTCAGGAAAAACCAGAAATCCAGATTTGCATGTGAAATCTCCCAATTTTCACATGTCAGCAACTAAAAAGCATTAAAGGCCCATTGCAATGACTTTCAAGGTTTTCAGGCTATGGAAATGATTTCATGAGGGTCCACTTCTACCCATCCAAAGGAAACATCCTATGGTAGGGACAAGTTTTATATCAGGGCTAACGGCGTGTTAATGGTTGTTAAACATGCTCCTCCATCCTGCACAGAGCTCAAAAGGACTACAAGTATCATGCAAAACATTTCATATGAGGCCCCTGTCCTTTCAGGGCCTGTTTCCCCTTCTGTAAAATGAGGATACAAACCCTATTTGTGGCCAGGCGCGGTGGCTCACGCCTGTAATCCCAGCACTTTGGGAGGCTGAGGCGGGTGAATCACCTGAGGTCAAGGGTTCGAGACCAGCCTGGCCAACATGGTGAACCCCCATCTCTACCAAAAATACAAAATATTAGCCGGGTGTGCTGGTGGGTGCCTGTAATCCCAGCTACTCGGGAGGCTGAGGCAGGAGAATCACTTGAACCCGGTAGGTGGAGGACTCAGTCTCAAAAAAAAAGAAAAAAGCAACAACAACTATTTGTGAGTCAGCTATCAGACAGAAAACCACCTGGCCGAGGGCGGTCAGGGCCACATGCTTTTACCTGCATCATCTCACTGAATTCTCAATGACCTCTGAGAGGTAAGTTCTATTACATCCACATTTTACTGTTAAGAAAACGGTAGCTCAGGCCGGGCGCGGTGGCTCAAGCCTGTAATCCCAGCACTTTGGGAGGCCGAGACGGGCGGATCACGAGGTCAGGAAATCGAGACCATCCTGGCTAACACGGTGAAACCCCGTCTCTATTAAGAAATACAAAAAAACTAGCCGGGCGAGGTGGCGGGCGCCTGTAGTCCCAGCTACTCGGGAGGCTGAGGCCGGAGAATGGCGTGAACCCGGGAGGCGGAGCTTGCAGTGAGCTGAGATCCGGCCACTGCAGTCCAGCCTGGGTGACAGAGCGAGACTCTGTCTCAAAAAAAAAAAAAAAAAAAAGAAAACGGTAGCTCAGAGATAGCAAGCAGTTTACCTAATAAAAACAAAAGCAAACTTCTTAAAAGCCCTTTCTCTCCAAGGGCTTAACTTATTTAATCCTCCCAGCAACTCTGAGGTGGGTACCATCAAAGGGGATTCCACTAAGGCAAAAGGCAGCCTCACTCCAATCCTCTAACCCAAGGCTGCTCAACAGAAATATAAAGTAAACCGCACATGCAATTTAAATGTTTTTTAGTAGCTGCATTTAAAAAGTAAAAACACAGGTGAAATTAATAACATTTTATTTGACCCAGTATATGCAAAACATATTACAACATGTAATCAGTATTAAAAAGTATTGAGATATTTTACATTTTTTTTCGTATTAAGTCCCGTATTTTACAATATAGCACATCTCAATTCGCTATATTTCGAGGGTTATCAACTAGCTCTGTTGGAAGAGCTCAGTCAACTCAGGCGGCCAGCGGCCACCATAAAGGGCAATGCATTTACAATTCACTTATTAAATCCTGAAGTTAACAGAACCTACAGAGCCTCCCTTCTCTTGGTTTCGGAGGACACGCGAAAAATAACAATAGCAAAGAGTTCTCGAGCATTTCCTTCGCGCCAGACGGTGTGTTGTAGTTTGTCATCCTCGCGGTAAGGCGGGTGCTATCGCCCTCCTAGTTTGACCAAGCGAGCGGACTTTCTCCAGCCGGGCCCTTCCCGAGAGAACGACCGCCGTCCCGCTCCCCTGTTCGGGTCACAGGCCGGGCGCCACCCAGACAAGCCCCGGCCAGCTGTCACCCTAATCATTCCTGAAGGAGGGGCCGTCACAGTTACAGCCCATCAGGGTCAATCAGGAGGGGCGCCCGCACGAAAAGGTCACCTGCAAACCGAAGCGGCTCAAGAATAAGTTCCAGGACTTAAAAGTTTACCTCGAAACATTCAGGCTCCTCCTCCGACTCCTCCTCGAACTTGCGCTCAGAGGCGCCACCATTCGGAAGGAGCCCAAGCCACGCGCCGCTCGCCCTCCTGCACTGCGAGGGCAGCAGCCGCCTCATGCGACTCGAGAACGCTAGAGGGCGCCGCTTCCGAGAGCCCGCAAGCCGCTTCCGGGGGCTCGCGCGCCGACCTGGACGCAGAGAAGCCAGAGACTTTTCGTTTCCGGCTGCCGCAGCCGCTTCGCTGGTGCAGGTAAGCTCCGCGCACTCTCGGCCGGTCCCGAGTCCGCCTCCCTCAAGGGTGGCGCGAGCTCAGCCCTTTAACCGGAAACGTCTCCCTGCTCACCCCGCCCGCGCGCAGACGCAGTGCTGAGCCCACAGCTACCGGACAAAGAGTGACGCCCGGAGCTGGAGTTATGGCGGCAACGGAGCCGATCTTGGGGGCCACTGGGAGTCCCGCGGCGGTGCCACCGGAGAAACCGGAAGGAGCAGGTTCGAGCTCAGACCCTGAGCTTAACTCTGTGAGCTCCTCGCTGCCGAAGGCCTCACCGCCTGCCCCGGAGCCCTCCAGCCCCAACGCCGCGGTCCCCGAAGCCATCCCTACGCCCCGGGCTGCGGCCTCCGCGGCCCGGGAGTTGCCCCTTGGGCCAGCACCCCTGAGCATCGCGCCTCAGGCCGAAGCCGAAACGCGCTCCCCACCAGGCCCCGTCGGTTCTAGACTCGGCCCCGAGACGTTCCGCCAGCGTTTCCGGCAGTTCCGCTACCAGGACGCGGCGGGTCCCCGGGAGGCTTTCCGGCAGCTGCGGGAGCTGTCCCGCCAGTGGCTGCGGCCTGACATCCGCACCAAGGAGCAGATCGTGGAGATGCTGGTGCAAGAGCAGCTGCTCGCCATCCTGCCCGAGGCGGCTCGGGCCCGGCGGGTCCGTCGCCGCACGGATGTGCGCATCACTGGTTGAGCGGTGGAACTGCAGGCGGCCAGGGCCGGGCGCTCTGTGTAGACTGGGGCCATGATCGGGTCCGGGGGCCTGAGCCTAGGAGCCCACTCCATGTTAATGAAAAATGAGTTTTGGCAGCGCCTGTGGTCTGGTGTGTCTCTTTCATTCGTTCTTTATTGGGTTTATTTTACCAAGCCTATTTACCACCGCCTTTCTGGCTGGTGCCGAAACGAAGTTGGGAGTCCCTAACAATAAGGCCTTCATTGGCTATAGTGGGATCTTTCGATGTTGGCTGAAACTGGGTTATCCCCTCTACCACATATGGGAAGTTTTTCACCTGGGCTCCCAAGGACCCACTTGGGTTTCTTACACGCAAAATAGCTGGCTTTATTAAATGCTTACTTGACTGGCTACCTCTATACCAATATGAGCACCAACTTGCACCTGCCCTTTGGGTACAGGCTTCCCAAAATGTCCAAGTTACTGAGCCATTTTAATGTGAAGTGTTTACTGCAAACCTTCACAGAGATAGGCTAGTTCCTGTGAGCTCTGGCTTATGCCGCCAGACTTGCTCAACTTCCTTGCCAAATTTTAGGCCTGTGGTAGGAATTAAGCAGAACTAGTTGAAATAATGGATTATTTACATTACGGAAGCTACTCATTTTAATGCTGGCTCCCTTTTGGTTAAACTAGCATAACTGTTTACAAAGGAAAGAAAGAATTTGGCAAATAATGAGGACCTGTTCTGAAATCTTAAACCTACTGTTTGCAGAGGCTTCTGCCCAACCAGGAAGGACCTAGTTGGGGTCCATGGACAGCTTGGATTGGTCCCAGATGGGTCCTATTGCAGTGAGTGCCATTTGTTAATATTAGGAAGGCCAGACTTGTCTTCCTTGCACTGCTCTCAACAATCAAAATCAGCCTGCAGTTTACACCAGAAAGCATGAGTGAGACTGGGCTGGGAAGTTGGTGAGGGGCATTTTGCTTTTGAATATTAAAGACAAATTGAGAAGTATCTTTGCATTCTTGGGATTTCTTGGCAGAGTTTGCACCTGCCTCCCTGGAAAAAGATAGTTGTTTAGAAGGTAAGAACAGGCTTCTTTAAAAGGTAATGTTTAAAGAAGATTAAGGATAGGTGAAGGACAAGTGCAGTGACTCACGCCTGTAATCCCAGCACTGTGGAAGGCAGAGGCGGTGGATCACTTGAGGTCAGGAGTTCGAGACCAGCTTGACCAACAGTGAAACCCCCATCTCTACTAAAAATACAAAATTATCTGGGTGTAGTGGCACATGCCTGTAATCCCAGCACTTTGAGAGGCCGAGGCGGGCGGATCACTTGAGGTCAGGAGCTTGAGACCAGCCTGACAACCTGGTGAAACCCCCATCTCTACTAAAAATACAAAATTAGCTGAGCATGGTGGTGCACGCCTATAATCCCAGCTACTTGGGAGGCTGGGGCAGAATCGCTTGAAACCGGGAGGCGGAGGTTGCAGTGAGCGGTGATCGTGCCATTGCACTCCAGCCTGGGCAACAAGAGTGAAACTCCATCTCAAAAAAAAAAAAAAAAAAAAAAAGGTGAAGAACTTTATACAGTCATGCGTCCCTTAATGGGGATACGTTCTGAAAGATGAGCCCTTAGGCAGTTTTACTGTGTGAGCCTCATAGAGTGCACTTATGTAAACTACATGGTATAACCTATACACACCTAGGCATTGTGATAGAGCCTGCTGCTCCTAGGCTACAAGCCTGTACAGCATGTGACTGTACTGAATACTATAGGCAGTTGTAACAATGGTATTTGTGCATCTACGTAGAAAAGTTTCAGTAAAAATATATAATAGGCTGGGCGTGGTGGCTCACACCTGTAATCCCAGCACTTTGGGAGACCGAGGTGAGCGGATCACAAGGTCAGGAGTTTGAGACCAGCGTGGCCATCATGGTGAAACCATGTCCCTACTAAAAATACAAGAATTAGCTGGGCATGGTTGTGGGCACCTGTAATTCTAGCTACTCGGGAGGCTGAGGCAGGAGAATTGTTTGAACCTGGGAGGCGAAGGTTGCAGTGAGCTGAGATCGCGCCATTGCACACCAGTCTAGGCAACAGGTG
Organism: Theropithecus gelada; assembly: GCF_003255815.1. Lineage (NCBI taxonomy): Eukaryota > Metazoa > Chordata > Mammalia > Primates > Cercopithecidae > Theropithecus > Theropithecus gelada. The sequence continues at coordinate 66,705,373 of NC_037678.1, forward strand.
AGGCTCGGTCTCAAAAAAAAAAAAATATATATATATATATATATGTAGGTAGAGATTGCGGGACTGGACGTTGTTCTGGCTGGGTAAGTGATGAGTGAATGTGAAGATCTAGGACGTTACTGTACGCTACTCCAGAATTTATATAAACACCGAACACATTGACTAAATTTTTTTTTTTTGAGACAGGATCTCACTTTGTTGCCCAGGCTGGAGTACAGAGGCACAATCTAGGTTCACTGTAACTTCTGGCTCCCAGGCCCAGGTGATCCTCCTGCCTCAGCCTCCCAAGTACCTAGGAATACAGGCACCTGCCACCATGCCCAGCTAATTTTTGTAGAGATGGGGTTTCACCATGTTGCCCAGGCTGGTCACTACTAAACTGAATTTTTTTTTTTTTTTTTTGAGACTGAGTCTGGCTCTGTCGCCCAGGCTGGAGTGCAGTGGCCGGATCTCAGCTCACTGCAAGCTCCGCCTCCCGGGTTCCCGCCATTCTCCTGCCTCAGCCTCCGGAGTAGCTGGGACTACAGGCGCCCGCCACCTCGCTCGGCTAGTACTAAACTGATTTTTTAAACTTTCTTTCTTCAATAATAAATTAGCCTTAGTTCATGATAACTTTTTGTTTTTGTTTTTCGTTTTGTTGAGACAGAGTTTCACTCTGTTGCCCAGGCTGGAGTGCAGTGGTAGGATCTTGGCTCACTGCAACCCCCTCCTCCCGGGTTCAAGTGATTCTCCTACCTCAGCCTCCTGAGTAGCTGGGACTACAGGCATGCGCCACCATGCTAATTTTTGTATTCTTAGTAGAGATGGGGTTTTGCCATGTTGGCCAGGCCAGTCTTGAACTCCTGACCGCAGGCGATCTGGCCACCTTGGCCTCCCAAAGCGCTGGGGTTACAAGCATGAGTGACAGCACCCAGCCTTTTATTTAGAGACAGGGTCTCCAGCCTCAGCCTCCCTAAGTGGTAGGATTATAGATCTGAGGCACCCTGCCTGACCAACTTTTTTACTTTGTAAGCTTTTAAATTTTAACTTTGACTTCTGTAATAACACTTTGTGTTTACACACATGGTACAACTATACAAATATATTTTCTTTATATCCTTATTCTATGAGTTTTCTTCTAGTTTAATTTTTTTATATATATTTTACTTTTTAGATTTTTGTTAAACACTAAGACAAATCCACACATTAGCCGAGGTCTATGTAGTACGACCATCAGGACATCACTAAGTGATAGGAATTTTTCAGCTCCATTATAATCTTATGGGACCACCCTGCGTATGGGGTCCATGGTTGACAGAAACATTATGTGATGCATGACTGTAACTCAACAATATGTAACTGAAACATAGCAACAAGAACCTGTTTTATTTTTTCCAAATACAGATACAGAAGTTTGCATGTTTTGCAAATATTGCTTCAAAGCAACATTTCTATATACAGCGCCTTCTGTTCTAATAGCGCGTAAACATAGGTATGTATCCACAGTGCAATGTTGGCTCATCAAGGATCCACCTTGCATATACTTACCACTTAAAGAAACAAAATGATTAGTCAAAGCGGAACTATTTTTGTCAAGGTAATTTTTTATAGGTGGATAGTTTTTCTCAAAAGACAAAACTTAGGTAGTGCACATACTTCTTTTTTTTCTTTTTCTTTTTTTTTTTTTTTGAGACGGAGTCTTGTAGTTGTCACCCGGGCTGGAGTGCAAAGGCACGATCTCGGCGGCTCACTGCAACCTCTGCCTCCTAGGTTCCAGCAGTTCTCCTGCTTCAGCCTCCCGAGTAGCTGAGATTACAGGCGCCCGCCACCACGCCTGGCTAATTTTTGTATTTTTAGTAGAGAAGGGGTTTCACCCTGTTGGCCAGGCTGGTCTCAAACTCCTGACCTCAGGTGATCCACCCGCCTCAGCCTCCCAAAGTGCTGGGATTACAGGCATGAGCCACCGCACCCGGCTGGTAGTGCACATATTTCTAAATGGTAACAGCAATGTTTGCAAATAACGGTTTCCAGTGCTCCAACTTAGGGTTAATTCACCTTGACCCAGGAATTGGGAATGGAGCCCCTCAACATGGCTTTAAATTAGGGAAGCACACTGAGGTTACAAGAACTTGGGGAATCTTCTCTGCTTCCCTAAGAACAAAAGTCACAATGAATGAAATGGGATTACTTCCTTTACCAAAAACTTAAACAATAAACCCAATAATGGCCAGTCGGCAAAATTAGGGCAATTCAGTTTCTGCTTCCATTGTTGAACAAGACATGAAATTGACTACCTTAAAAGTTACAGCTTCCACAGATGTGATTAAAACTCAAATGTATTTTCAGAAAAGAAATATCAGTAATCTAATAATACAACAATCATCACACCTCACAGTTGTGGCTACGGAAAGCCATCCTGCTTCTTCCCTTTTCAGACTGCATAACAGAACTCTTACAGTGCAGCTGTCTGAACATACATGCCATGCACGCCTGTGCATTTCTTCCCACGCCAGAAATACCAACGTTAGCAGTGAGAAACAGCCTCTTGTAGAGGAATCGTCAGTTATAGATGTTATAGCCACATGTATTCTCTCTGATGGATCAGCTATAGCAGATCAGTTTATACTTGTCCTATAATTCATTATATATCAAATGGTGAGCAAATCACTAGACAGAACATTCCCTGAAATAGATTTTAGTACAGAGGCCTGAATTCATGTCCACAATGACCTGTGCTTAACTATTCCAAAGGTCGCTAAAGATACTGTTACTACTATTGAGATATTACTGGCTACTTCACGTTTACATAGTAAATGTTTGCAGCATATAACATTACAGACTCATAAACCCATAATTAACTTATAAGAGTTAATGGACAACTGTGCTTTGATTTTTGCCTTTAGTGATAAGAAAACGAAGTAGTGAAATGGGTCACTCCTCAAAGCATGGAACATTTTAACTTTGCCTAGTAAGGAAAAACAAAACAAAATATAGCAATTACATGTGGAACCGTAACCTGCAAAAGTAACACAAATATTGTCTCAAAAGGTACAAATAGGTTGTACCTGGACCTTAAGCAGCATAATCACCTTGATCTCACAAAATAATACAAACAGGAAATTTAAAATGTTAAACTATAGTAACAAAACAATTCTGAAAACGCTGACTACTGAACATACCCTTCAGGAAGGAGAAAAGCGGCACATGTATAATTTGAAGTTTGTTTACAACAATATAAAATAAGGTAATTCCCCAAACCACATTCTTTGTAACAAATCTTTACAGTGAAAGAGTTTGAAATTTTGGGAAACATTTTTGGACATTAAATAGAACGGGGAAGCTGTCAATATTAAGAAATGGGTAGAAAATGCTGTCCTTTGGGTTCCAGACCCTGCCTGCTTCAGTTTGGAATTCCTCCTAGATTTTTATTACTGTGAGATTCTAGTTCTTCCATAGGCTGTATGGGCTCTGCTACAAAAGCCATAACACAGCCAGCTCTGGGGTGAAAGCATACAAACTTGTCCCCAGTACCATGAAGTCATGCAAGAGATGTGGTGAGAAAAGTGAAGAGTCCTAAGGAGAAAGCAGGGCAGCCAAGACTCTGCTCCTTCCCAACCTCCACAGCGTGGTGAGCTCACAACATTCCCATGAAGCTAGAAAAGGAAAATGATGCCTGCTGCCCAAACACCATGCCAGGAAGAAACCAGGGAGTTGGCATGTGCCCAAACCTGACAGAAAAGTCAATTAAATAAACTGCAAATTGAATTTACAACTGTCTCCAACTAAACTTTTTTGGCTCTCATTCCATTTATCATCAGTGGCACGATTTCAAGTGAAGTTTGTGCAAAAAGACTCCCTTCATTCAATGATGTGCACAGAAGAAGGGAATCCCGAGTCTATTTGCTACCTTTATGGTAGGCTTCGAGATCAGAGTGTCCTCCCACAGCCAAAATGGCCTCTTTGTCCAATGTCCATCACACTCCTGGCCCAGATCCCTGAAGTCAGTCGGTGTCACGTGCATTCAGCATGCTAGGTTTATTTATTTAAATATGCGAAGCTCCTCCTGCAGGTGCCCCAGGATTGTGCTCCCATGAGTTTTGGGTGCCCAGTTTCATGTTGAGCAGCAGAGGGCGATCTGCTGCACCTTGCCCAGGTCCGTCAGCAGCTGCTTGATACAATGCTTGAGCTGCGGAAGCCTGGCCAGTGGCTCAGGGGGCTCCAGTTCCCCAGTGTAGTCCAGCCAGCTCTCCAACACTGTCGGCAGAAGAGAGAAATGAGACCCAGTGAGCTCCCAACACTTGATTTGCAAGAACATCCGCAAGCATTTCAGCACCTTATTCCATCAGACCATTCATAGGCAAGGGAGGAAGGGCCATTTCAGCCAACACTGTGTCAACACCTGCTCTGCAAAGTGGTACTCCCAGGACAAAACTCAAATGCTTTAGAGCAACACAGTCCAAAAGAACTTCCTGCGATGATGGAAATGGTGCGAGTTTGTGTCATCCAATATAGTAGCCACTAGCCATATGCAGCTATTGAGCGCTGGAAACATTGCTAGTGCAACTGAGGAACTGAATTTTAAATTTTATTCAATTTTGGTTAAACAGCCACACATTGCCAGAGGCTACTGTTACCAGAGTCTAGGAGTCTCGGAAGGAAGCACCTTTCTGAGTGTTACTACTCACTCTTTAAAAAGCTTTCCCAGTCGGGCGCGGTGGCACGTGCCTATAATCCCAGCACTTTGGGAGGTCAAGGCGGGCAGATCACAAGGTCAAGAGATCGAGAGTATCTTGGCCAATGTGGTGAAACCCCATCTCCACTAAAAATACAAAAATTAGCCAGGCGTGGTGGCATGCGCCTGTAGTCCCAGCTACTCGGGAGGCTGAGGCAGGAGAATTGCTTGAACCCGGGAGGCAGAGGTTGCAGTGAGCCGAGATCACGCCACTGCACTCCAGCCTGGCAACAAAGCGAGACTCCATCTCAAAGAAATAAAAGATAAATAAGTAAATAAAATAAAAAATAAAAAGCTTTCCCATGCTGAAAATCAGAGGCTGGTGTTTTAGCATCCTGTCAAGAAAAATGAAAATCTACAGGGTCTTGAAAAGGTCTATTTGTATCATCATAAACTCTGATTTGCTTCATATTAATTCCTGATTGACACATAATCATCAGTGGCACAGAATACTCTGATATTATTTTCTCCCTTTAATTTTTTTTTTTTTTTTTTGAGATGGAGTCTCACTGTGTCACCCAGGCTGGAGTGCAGTGGCGCGATCTCAGTTCACTGCAATCTCTGCCTCCTAGGTTCAAGAGATTCTCCTGCCTCAGCCTCCCAAGTAGGTGGGATTACAGGCATGTGCCACCACGCCCAGCGAATTTCTGTATTTTGGTCTCAAACTCCCGACCTCAGGTGATCCACCCACCTTGGCCTCCCAAAGTGCTAGGATTACAGGCATGAGCCACTGGGCGTGGCTTTTTTTTTTTCTTTTGAGACAGCGTTTCGCTCTTGTTGCCTGGGCTGGAGTACAATGTCATGATCTCGACTCATTGCAACCTTCGCCTCCTGAGTACAGGCGATTCTCCTGCCTTAGCCTCCTGAGTAGCTGGTATTACAGGCACAGGCCACTACGCCTGGCTAATTTTTGTATTTTTATTAGAGACGGGGTTTCGTCATGTTGGCCAGGCTGGTCTCGAACTCCTGACCTCAGGTGATCCACCCACCTTGGCCTCTCAAAGTGCTAGGATTATAGGCATAAGCCACCATGCCCAGCCCCTTTAAATATTTAATGTAAGATTTCAGGTATTAATTAACATTATCATTATTGATTCAATATCTAGAAAGCTGTCTCGCTTGTGAGAACAAGTATTTCTCTACAGAAAGATGTTTGTTCTTCCCCAAGCTACCCCCTAAAGCTCTGGCATTTGGGGAGAGACCATCTGGGAACCCTGCACCTTTGACAAGAACCACCCCCTGCAGGTAGCCCCTGTGCTTTCCCAGCCTGCCTAAAGCCTTTCTAGTCCATGCACCAACCTGTACTGATCACCTTCTGGACCCTGGAGTGCAGCAAAAGGAAGGCCCATCCAGTACCTCATCATCAAGCAGCCTGCAACCTACTGCACAGTCCTCTCCTGTCCTCAAGACTCAGCCCTACCTTCCTCTCCACCTTTCTAAATCCTCTGTTTCCTGTGAGCTATTCTTTAGGGAAGCCTTCCCCAATCCCATACCCTGAATCTGGTCCTTGTGTTACAGGTGCTATGGTATCATGTGTTCTCCTTTGAGCATTTACTATGGTTTGTAATTACAGGTAATGGGATGATTTGATTAATATCTGTCTCTTCCACTAGATCAAGTTCCATGAGGACAAAGGCTGAGTCTGCCTTGCTTGCCACTATATCCCTAACACTCACCTGTGTCTGAAACGTCGCAAGCCTGCAACAAACACAGCGAGAGAAGGAATGTGTGGTGCAGCAAAGTGCCCCACCCATTGCTCTGGACCCTGTGTAGCTTATCCTCCTCCATCATATTTCTTGTTGGTATTTGGGGGTTCCAAGAAGGAGGAACCCTCTCTCTTCCTAATTCCAGCAAGTACAAGGACTTGGGAAATAAGAAAAATAAGACTGCCTCCTTAGACTTAAGCTTGAAAACCAAGAGTAAAAGATCAGTCACGTGAGAGGAACTAGTGGCCTCCTGAGCAAGAAAACTGCATAGTGACCAGTTTCAAAACACCAGTAAGTCTTTAAACAAAACAAAACAAAACAAGAAGGAGACAGGGGACTGCTCAGCAAACAGGCACAAGAATAAATGAAGAGGCCGGGCACGGTGGCTCACACCTGTAATCCCAACACTTTGGGAGGTCGAGGGAGGTGGATCACCTGAGGTCAGGAATTCAAGACCAGCCTGGCCAACATGGTGAAACCCATCTCTATTTAAAATACAAAATTAGCCGGGTGTGGTGGCAGGCGTCTGCCTGCTACTTGGAAGACTGAGGAAGGGAGAATTGCTTGAAACTGGCAGGCAGAGGCTTCAGTAAGCCGAGATGATGCCACTGTACTCCAGCCTGGGCGAGAAAGAGTGAGACCCCATCTCTAAATAAATAAATAAATAAATAAATAAATAAATAAATAAATGGAGAAAAGGCAGTCAAGACTGGATGGGTCATTCCAACAGCAAAGAGAGTCAGTCAATCTTTTGCAAGATGATCCTATGATCCTACAGTTGCTGAGACGCCCCTCTTAAGGTCACCCTAACCACCTCAGATCTAGTTCCAGGCTCACCAAAGACATCCTGATACTACAGTGGCCCAGGAGGCATGCACAGTATGAAGGTGCACCAACACTCAGACTGGAAGAGTCTAAGCTACTCAGTAGTGCCTGAGCTTGGTTAACAGGAGTGTGTGGAATGCCTGGGATGGAAGGTGTCTGTCTAGGTCTGCTGGGCTGAAGAACAAAGCCAGGACTGTGGGAAGTCAACAGCATCTCCTCTGGACCCCAGCATCCAGCAGGCCAGCCTGTCCACACCATGTGCTGCACCATCCCAAGTGTCTCTTTTAAAGATGCAGAACAGCTTCCAACTAGTATACTGGTTGCTAGCAAGACAGAAGGTTACAGAGGAAAAATTTCTGTTCAAATACACTAAGATCATCTGTATAGATACCACTGCTCATCAAGGCAATATTTTTTATTTAAGAAAATAATATCTCTAATGCCAAAAGACTTTTTTACTTTTCATGGTCATTAAATATCCTTTGTCTTTTAAAGTACTCTTCAGGCCGGGCACAGTGGCTCACGCCTGTAATCCCAGCACTTTGGGAAGCCGAGGCAGGCGGATCACAAGGTCAGGACTTCAAGATCAGCCTGACCGACATAGTGAAACCCCGTCTCTATTAAAAATACAAAAATTAGCCAGGCATGGCAGCGCGCGCCTGTAATCCCAGTTACTCAGGAGACTGAGGCAGGAGAATCGCTTGAACCCAGGAGGTGGAGGTTATGGTGAGCTGAGATCATGCCACTACACTCTACTCTGGGCAGCAGACTGAGACTCCGTCTCAAAAATAAATAAATTAATTAATTAATTAATTAAGGGAGGAGACCACCCCTCATATTGTCTTATGCCCAATTTCTGCCTCCAAAGAAAGAAGAAGTAAAAACTAAAAGGCAGAAATGAAATCCACAGGCAGACAGCCTGGCGCCGCACCCTGGGCCTGGTAGTTAAAGATCGACCCCGACCTAATTGGTTCTGTTATCTATAGGCTACAGACATTGTAGAGAAATACACTGTGAAAATCCCTATCCTGTTTTGTTCCGATCTAATTACTGGTGCATGCAGCCTCCAGTCACATACCCCCTGCTTGCTCAATCAATCACGACCCTCTCACAGGCACCCCCTTAGAGTTGTGAGCCCTTAAAAGGGACAGGAATTGCTCACTCGGGGAGCTCGGCTCTTGAGACAAAAGTCTTGCCGATGCCCCCGGCCGAATAAACCCCTTCCTTCTTTAACTCGGTGTCTGAGGAGTTTTGTCTGCCACTCGTCCTGCTATAAAATAAAGTACTGTTCACATAACTACATAAATAATTAAATAATGGCCAATTGTAAAACAATGGCATTATATATATATATATATATACACACACACACACACTTCATTTAATAGCTTACTAGGCTTTTTTTTTTTTTTTTTTTTTTTTAAAGAAATGGGGTCTTGCTCTGTCACCCACGCTGGAGTATGGTGACACGATCATAGCTCACTGTAACCTTGAACTCCTGGCCTCAAGTGATCCTCTTGCCTTGGCCTCCCAAAGCACTGGGATTACAAGGGTGAGCCACTACGCCAAGCCAGCTTTTAAATTTTTAAAAATTTTTTATTTTTCAGACTGAGTCTTGCTCTGTTGCCCAGTGTGGAGGACAGTGATATGATCTCAGCTCACTGCAACCTCCGCCTCCTAGGTTCAAGTAATTTTCCTGCTTCAGCCTCCCGAGTAGCTAGGATTACAGTTGTGCACCACCACACCTGGCTAAGCAGGCCAGCTTTTTAAAAAAGGAATGTTACGTCCAAATTCCTATTTAAAAACTTAGTTATGAAAGCTTAGTTTATCTTGGTGTTTAAATAAAGAGTTGATTCCCTAAAAAGGGATTCTGATTACTCTTAAATACTATGCAAAAGTCTGTTTACCTAAACAAAATCTTTAAGCTTTATCATTTATTTTAATGCTTGGTATCTCTCTCAGGGCCTAGAGTCTTAGAAATGTACAGAATATGTGACTCTGAGTTGGCGAGACATACAAGAGGCCAAAGAAGGGCATTCAGGCCTACCATCTTTGCCACATTGCCCATTCGGCACGTCCAGGGCTAGAGAGGCTAAACCTGGCTGAAGAGAGGATTAAGGAGGTAAGATGTGAGTAGACTTTAACTTCTCCCCTCAGAGAAGGTCCCTGTGGCAACAACCAAACATTCACCCTGTTTCCATGGTGATAATCCTATTTTCAGGGGCTCGGAGCCACTCCTACTGCTATTCTCTCAAGAGCTACACTTTTTTGTCTAGCATTATATCCTCCTTCAGCTCTCTAATAATATGTTTTTCAGACAGTGGCATCAGTTACAATTCCTTTTTTTAGTTTATTTTTTTAGAGACAGGGTCTGTGTTACACAGGCTGGAGTACAGTGGCATAATCACAGCTCACTACAGCCTCCAACTCCTGGACTCAAGCAGTCCTCCCACCTCAGCCTCCCAAGTAGCTGGGACTCCACCCCTACACTTGGCTAATTTTATTTTATTTTATTTATTTATTTTTTATTATTATACTTTAAGTTCTAGGGTACATGTGCATAATGTGCAGGTTTGTTACATATGTATACTTGTGCCATGTTGGCATGCTGCACCCATCAACTCGTCAGCACCCATCAACTTGTCATTTACATCAGGTATAACTCCCAATGCAATCCCTCCCCCCTCTCCCCTCCCTATGATAGGCCCCAGTGTATGATGTTCCCCTTCCCGAGTTCAAGTGATCTCATTGTTCAGTTCCCACCTATGAGTGAGAACATGCGGTGTTTGGTTTTCTGTTCTTGCAATAGTTTGCTGAGAATGATGGTTTTCATCCATGTGCCTACAAAGGACACAAACTCATCCTTTTTTATGGCTGCATAGTATTCCATGGTGTATATGTGCCACATTTTCTTAATCCAGTCTGTCACTGATGGACATTTGGGTTGATTCCAAGTCTTTGCTATTGTGAATAGTGCCTCAATAAACATACGTGTGCATGTGTCTTTATAGCAGCATGATTTATAATCCTTTGGGTATATACCCAGTAATGGGATGGCTGGGTCATATGGTACTTCTAGTTCTAGATCCTTGAGGAATCGCCATACTGTTTTCCATAATGGTTGAACTAGTTTACAATCCCACCAACAGTGTAAAAGTGTTCCTATTTCTCCACATCCTCTCCAGCACCTGTTGTTTCCTGACTTTTTAATGATCGCCATTCTAACTGGTGTGAGATGGTATATCTCATTGTGGTTTTGATTTGCATTTCTCTGATGGCCAGTGATGATGAGCATTTTTTCATATGTCTGTTGGCTGTATGAATGTCTTCTTTTGAGAACTGTCTGTTCATATCCTTTGCCCACTTTTTGATGGGGTTGTTTGTTTTTTTCTTGTAAATTTAATTTTATTTTTTATAGAGACTGTGATGCCCAGGCTGGCCTGAGGCAATCCTCCCACCTTGACCTCCCAAAGTACTGAGATTATAGGTGTGAGCCACCACACCCAGCCTAGGTCTTGCTGTCTCTCTCACTGTCCTCCAGCAGGGCAACCCTTTTTCCAGTCGAGCCAGATCATCTCCAGTAGGAAACACCATCATTCTCCTTAAAGCTCAACTTCAGTCTCAGCAGTTTTAGGAAGCCCTCCTGTTAGCACTCTCCTCCCCTGGCATGGCATCAGCCACATGTGTCCTGGCCACACCTCATGGCCCTCACTTGTATAACAGATGGCATTTCTTCTGAGTTATTTCATGTATGTTTTATATTCCCAGTTACAGTAAAAAATCATAGCCGGACTGTACCCAGAATCCTCAAACATTTCTTTCTTAACTCGGCTCCATTTTTAACATGAAAACAAATAATTAGGGAATATTCCAACAACCCAAACCGTCAACTTCCTGGAGAGAGACTGAACTTGATCGTATTCATCATTACAGGTTTGACCCTCCAGGCCTGTCCGTGACCACCAATATCTGGGAGGAATACCTGGGGCTACACAAATGACTCAGGCAAATTCTCAAATCTCTATTGGCTTACGAGCAGAAAGCTTCATTTTAGATTTTATCAAAGATTGAAATAAGAGGTTTTTCAGATTAAATCCTCAGATACCCTAAAACTCAAGTCAAAATTTTAATTTCTCACAGAACTTGTTTGTAAAGATTCGCTTAGATCACACATTTCCTGCAAGCAGGACTGCCAGTTGCCCTCTCTCTGCATACTCAACTTCACAGAAGGGGTCAGTCAGACAAGCGAGGCAGGACCCAACATCATGCAGATCTTGCACCTGATAAATACTAAAAGTAAGGCTCGTCCATCCTGAGGGGAGAATGGAGGTGGGGAGAGGCTGAAAAGAAGAGAAGCAAAGAGTACAGTGGTCCCTGTAAACTCAGATTGGGGGGTTCAGAAAGCCGCTCGTCTGGGGGTGCTCAGAGTGCATGCCAATGCACAGGTGGCCAAGGAGGGAGCCCTACCATCCAGCTCCTTCTCAATGGAGTCCATCCTGTGCGTCACTTCATCCTGAAGAGATTCCACGTGGGTCAGCAGGTTAAACTGCCACTGGTGCTGGGAGCTCAGCAGCCCCTCTCCACCTCTGTCCAGCAGCTTCCGAGCAGGGGCTTCCTCTGGTAGGGCCTTTTTGGAGACATATTCCTTCACCTGGGGATGCAATGGCATGGAAATTACTGAATGGAGATAGCCCCTGGCCCATTTTTCAACCAGCCAGCGTTTGCAGCCATCTGAAATACTAGCTGCAGTTTCAATACTCCAAATTCCTACCTCCCTTTCCTATTTCCTACTTCGGAACTGGGCAGAAGCTTGCCCACTGTACCAATTCCAATGACCTCAAGGTAGCACTCTAGCTCGGGGACCCACAGCTGCTTCCTACTGACTGGGCCAATGTCCTAGCCTCACAGAATGGCTTTCAGAGCCCTGAGAGCTGATTAGAGCAGGGCTAGTGCAGACGAGGGTTAGTACACGGGAGTCACACCAACGAGTTTCAAGTCTCAGCTCCATCTCCTGCTGAATGTGCAAGTCTGGATGGACTACTTCATGTCCCTGAGCCTCTGCTCCCTCAGTGGAAGGATGGGGGTAGTAAAACCTATTTGGAAGGTTCACAAGGATGATATAGGGTAAGGCACATAAAAGCAAGGTCAGCTTACAATCAATGGAAGAGACTGTTAACCCTGGTTGCTTTGCTGCAGCCCAGTATTTCTGACTTTGTTTTATGTGCCAGATACCTCTAGGAAACCTGCCTGATCCATAGGACCACAAACCTTTTCTAGGATTTGGTAACTCAACCTTTCATTCATCCATTTGAAATGAAATAGATTCTAGCCAATATTTATTTAGTACTTACTATGTGCAAAACAATGTGCTGAGGGATTTTCACAAATACGTTCCACAGTAACTGAGGGGGCTTCACTGGCCCCATTCTACAGGCAAGAAAACAGGTCTGGTCAGGAAGGTGAAGTAACCCACTCAGAATCACAGTAAGGGGCTGAGCCCAGAACTGAAACTGCATCTGTCTCAAGACTGTGTCCTTACCACCTTGCCCAACACTGTTTAGACACAGTCAAGGGCACAAGGATGAATGAGGTACAATCCCCTCCCTTGAGGGGCTTGTAATCTAGGATCCCCTTGGCACCATGCAGCAATGTATTTAACGCTGGTGACACCAACCTGCAGGAGAAAGTCTGGGAAGTAAGGATGATGAGGCAGAGGAACTCTCAAATCATACAAAGCCTCACTGACAACTGAGGACAGGGCACAATGAGCCTAGTGAGCAGTTAGAGATGAAAACACCGGCAATGAGGTGACACAAGGGGGTTCTAGAAGAGAGTGACTTGAATAACAAAAAAACCAAAAGTGGTTCTTGGGAAAACTGATGAAACCAGCAATATTTTGACAAAGTGTACCATTTCTACCACAGGGCTTCAAAGTTAGAAGTCAAAATAAAGCTATCATACAACTGGATTGAAAAAATTCTGCCTAACAAAACATTTGACTCATTGTTTGCTCATGCTAAGAATTAACATCTAGGTGCAATTATAATGCAAACTGCCTTAAAGAAAAGATGAGTTTTCCTAACCCAATTCTCCTTGCTACTTCCCACCTCTCCCTTCCTCTGCACCCACGCCCCCACGACCCACCACTCTTGACTATGCCATTTTGTGGGTGCTTCCTGGAACCTAGGATCTTTGGCTTAAGTGGGCTCTCCTGACTTTGCACCCATTTGCTTACCAAAATATCTATGGTAAGCAAATTTAAATACAGTTTTATTAATAAATATCTTCCATAGAACATTCAGACCTAGGAGGAGAACTTACAAGCACTCACGCAATGAATGAAGAACAAGTACAAGCCAGCCACATACCTTTGGGGAGCTGGGTTTGGGGTCACTGTCCCCCCTGCTCCTGTCTTGGTCTAGAGGCCAGCCCAGGCGCGGGGAGAGGGAATCATTGCCGTTCTCGTGGAGGGGGTTGACCGCATCGTCGAGGGCAGAGCCCCTCGTCTCCACCACCAGCTTCTGCTCCACGGCAGGGTAGTAGGCACGGGGCTTCTGGTAGCAGTGCTCACTGGTGATATAGGACTCCTCCACAGAACGCGGCAGGGGCAGGGCCAGGGGCCTGGGCTTCTCCACTGCCCCGTTCAAAGTTCTATAGCTTGGGGCTTCCTCCTTGCTCCTGGTGTCAGTGACAGGGATGTTTTTGAATTGAGATCTCCCTTCCCCTGAGTGCTGTTTCCAAGGCTGGCACCACAGTGGCAGATCAGGATGCTCCCGGCTTCTGTTGAGAGGACAAAGAGGGCATGGGTTTTGGAGTAACTGGACCATTGCAGGGGTTCCCAATTCCTAAATACTCTCCCAGTAGGGACAGCAGCTCCACCTAGGCCATCTGACCACACACTACCATTTGCTAAACAAGAGGGAATGTGAATCTGTGGTCTCCTAGGAGACCACTCCTTAGTGAGCTTCCACTGTGGTCACACACGGTGAGTGGGACTGGACTCTCACTCAGAAGACCTGAATGGATTTCAACTCTGGGACAACTCACTCAACCAGCCTCATTCCTACTTCCTCCTCTGTGAAACTGGGCTAATTATCTGTCTGATCTGTCTGCTATTGTAAACCAAAAATAAAATTCTAAGCCCCTCAACCAACTTGAATGGACCCCTCTTAGCCAAGAGCATTCCAACATTAACCTGAAAAACTAGTTCAGGCCACGATGGGAAGGGAATCAGACAAGCCTTCTACCTTTGGAATTCATGCACAACTGACCAGCATTAACATTAAAACAGAGACCCTAAGACTGACAAAACAGACTGTTTGTAGCAATAAGATACCAACATAACAGATAGCAGGTACTGCAATAAATCAAAGTATTTTACCCCAAAATATATTTCTTTGACATATTTTGAACTAGCCCTGCAAAGCTGTCTCTTGTGGGGAAATCACATTCTATAGAGAATCCCCTTTCCTTTCCAGGTCTTTTCCTGTTCCAGGAGAAAATTAAGTAAGAGTCTGGCACCTTTTTAGGTCTGATAAGAAACATTTACGATCTATTCTCTCTGAAGCCTGCTACCTGGAGGCTTCATCTACATAGTAAGAACTCTGGTCTCCACGACCCCTTATTTTAACCCAGACACTCCTTTCTTCCTTCCTTTCTTTCCTTTGTTTTCTTTCTTTCCCTCCTTCCTTTCTTTTCTTTCTTTCTCTTTCTTTCCTTCCTTCCTTTTCTCTTTCTTCTTCCTTTCCTTCCTTTTGTCTTCCTTCTTTCCTTTTCTCTTTCTTCCTTCCTTTCCTTCCTTTTGTCTTCCTTCCTTTCCTTCCTTTTCTCTTCCTTCCCTTTCTTTTCTCTTCCTTCCTTCCTTTCCTTTTCCTTTCTTTCCTTCCTTTTCTCTTCCTCCCTTCCCTTCCTTTTCTCTTCCTCCTTCCCTTCCTTTTCTCTTTCTCCCTTCCCTCCCCTTCCTCCACTTTCTCTTTCTTCCTTCTTCTTTCTTTCTTTCCTTCTTTCTTTCTTTCTTCTTTTTCCTTCCTTCCTTCCTTTTCTACCTCTCTCTCTTTCTTTCTTCTTTTTTTTTGACAGAGTTTCGCTCTTGTTGCCCAGGCTGGAGTGCAATGGTGCAATCTCAGCTCACTGCAACCTCTGCCTCCAGGTTCAAGCAATTCTCCTGCCTCAGCCTCCCAAGTAGCTGGGATTACAGGCATGCACCACCATGCCCAGCTAATTTTGTATTTTTAGTAGGGATGTGGTTTCTCCATGTTGGTCTTGAACTCCCGACCTCAGGTGATCCATCCACCTCAGTCTCCCAAAGTTCTGGGAGCCCAAAGGCATGGGCCACTGCACCTGGCGACAGGCCTTTAGATAATAACTTAACTCTTTAGATAATAACTTAACTCTTTCAATCAATTGCCAATCAGAAAATCTTTGAATCTACCTATGACCTGGAAGCCCACCCACCCCTCAAGTTGTCCTGCCTTTCTGGACCCAACCAATGTACTTCTTATATGTATTGATGTCTTATGTCTCCCTAAAATGTATGTAGCCTGTATGTAGCCTGACCACCTTGGGCTCATGTTCTCAGGACCTCCTGAGGCTGTCTCACAAGTCAAGGTCCTCATATTTGGCTCAGAATAAATCTCTTCAAGTATTTTACAGAATTTGACTCTTTTTGCCAACACCATCAACCACTGAGTTTCATAACAATTAAGTGATTTAATGGTGGCCTAAAGTGCTCTTCAAATGTGACTTACTAAAAATAAGCTTAACTTATTAATAAACAGTTACAATGATCCCAGCATGTAATGGCATTCAATTACAAAAATGCAATGATTACCCAGGGGTTACAAAAATAAAATCAACTGTCATTTATGTATAGGCCATTAATGATAAAGCTTCTAAAAATTATTCTGAAACTTTGTTTTCACCATTCCAAAGAAAAAAGTTTGTTATTGAAGAAAAGAACAGGGATTCTTACCCTTTTTAGGGCCACAGACTCCTGTGAGCATCTACTGAAAGCTGTGCTTCCATGTATGTGCACATAAAATGTTGTGGATGCCTTCCTGTACCTTCCTGTGAAAGTGGAAGTGGCCATATACATGAAGGCACAGAGTGATGTTACAGAACTAAAATTCTGCTCCCAAGGGCCTACAACTATCCCGTCTCAGCTCTCCTACTCCAGCAATCCCATACCACTGCTAGCCACTGAGGAAGAGGGGGAAACAATTGGCATCAATTGTTTGGGACACCTCCAGACAGGTTATCAGCCTGTCCCAGGAACCTACTCAGGACCCAGACATACCACTGAAATCACAATTGCTCAGGGGAAATGGGAGTCATCGTTAACTTTCAGGTCCACTACCTGTTAACATGTAACACACGAGCCAGAGTACAGACCTGCTCTTTATTAAAAAATCCATTAAAGTCTTTGCTTCCTCCCACCTACAATTTTCACCATTCCAGCTGGGATCTGAAGGTGCTACTCCTCACAAGCATGACCCTGCCATTTCCTTGCAAGCCCTGTCAATCATGAAGAAGGTAAGCACAGCCATCCAGGCCATGTTTTTTATGGTGACAGATGCTCTGAAGTTAGTTAGTCCCAGTTTTATTGTTTGTCTTTGAAAATAAATTCACCGGGTCACTGGGGAACAATATTTCTGAGAATAAAAGCCCAGAGCCCGTGACAACGGAGACCATCCATGAATACAGAGACACACTGGGGCCACCTTCCCCTTTCCCAGGATCTTTTCTCCATTCATAATAAGTACCAAGATCTTCCTATGCCCTCTTCTGAATTGCTAGAAGACAGATTTAATTCTACTACAAACAAAGTCATTTCTATAAAGATAGAGGATCTAGATAAGGATTCAGAAGGGACAAGGGGCTGGGCACAGTGGCTCACACCTGTAATCCCAGTGCTTTAGGAGGCTGAGGCAGGCAAAACACTTGAGCCCAGGAGTTCGAGACCAGCCTGGGCAACATGGCAAAACCCAGTCTCTACTAAAAATATGAAAACTAGCCAGGTGCGGTGGTACATGCCTATAATCCCAGCTACTGGAGAGGCTAAGGCATAAGAATCACTTGAACTAGGGAGGCAGAAGTTTCAGTGAGCTGAGATCGTACCACTGAACTCCAGCCTGGGTGACAGAGTGAGATCCTTGTCTCAAAAACAAAAAAAGAAGGGGCAAGCCTCCAGGAACACTGACATTTCAGTAAGGAAAAAAGAGAACAGCATCTGACAGAACCCTCAAATGAAAAGAAATGCAGGCGCCTGTAGGCCCAGCTACTCAGGAAGCTGAGGTGGGAGGATAACAACTATTATTTTTAAAAAGTTCGGCCCTATTAAGACTGTTGAAAAGAAAATAATAAAAATAAAGGAAATATGAGCCAGACACAGTGGCTCACACCTATAACCCCAGCACGTTGGGAGGGCAAGGCAGGTAGATCACTTGACCAGCCTGGGCAACACAGCAAGACCCCATCTCTTAAAAAAAAAAAAAAAAAAGGGCCGGGCGCTGTGGCTCAAGCCTGTAATCCCAGCACTTTGGGAGGCCGAGACGGGTGGATCACGAGGTCAGGAGATCGAGACCATCCTGGCTAACACAGTGAAACCCCGTCTCTACTAAAAAATACAAAAAACTAGCGGGGCGAGGTGGCGGACGCCTGTAGTCCCAGCTACTCGGGAGGCTGAGGCAGGAGAATGGCATAAACCCGGGAGGCAGAGCTTGCAGTGAGCTGAGATCCGGCCACTGCACTCCAGCCTGGGCGACAGAGCGAGACTCCGTCTCAAGAAAAATAAATAAATAAATAAATTAATTAATTAATTATTTTAAAAACCACATTTAAAAAAAGAAATATAGCAAAGTTTACAATCAGGAGTAGCCCAAGGTTTCCCAGGCACTCACGTGGACCACCATCCACCTACTTCATTTAATTGCTGCCATCTCAATAAAAACAAACTCATTTGGTTTATATGGGGTTAAGTTTTCCTATTTTATGAAATGTGAGGAAATAGCTAGTCTCTGACATCCTATCTAGGGCTGTCATTTGATTCAGTTCACCTCAACAGATTCTGTCACAGCAACTGCTAATTGCCCCAGCATCCAACTTCTCCTTCTCCTTTTATCCCCACCCCCACTCCTACTCCTAAGTATAAGCAGGCCTGTGGCCACCTGCCTAGCCTGCCCTGCCATTAGGCCTGTCCAAGAAACTATTTGCCCTCCCTCTTCTTTTTCTCTTTTCCCCCTCCTGGGGACTGGGGCAGGCTGAGGTGCAGGTGAAACTGCTTCAACCATGCAAATGGGGGTAATCCCAAGAGAATACCAGAACAATAAGACAAAAAGAACCTAAGACCATGCAGATAAGGGGAACCCTAAGAGAATGCTGGAGCCGTAAGACAGAAGGAAACAAAGTTCCCAACCCCACAGATGGAATCCTGGAGAAAGGCCACTTACCTAGCCTAGATCCCTGCCTAGCCTTGAACCATTCATTTATATGAGAAAGGAACTTGTTTCGTTTGAGCCTCTATTTGGGGGGTCCTTGTTATAGCAGCTCAGCTTTTACCCAAACCAACGCAGACTCTTGTTGAACGTTTCCTCCTCAACCACCTTTGTAACTCAGATCTTGAAGCCAGGACTCTGTGTGCCAGAGAGCACAAGAGGAAGCAGATTCCCATCTCGCCATCTCAGGGCCCTGATGCTCCACTCTGCCTGACACCAGGCCTCCTCTAGGACTAACCAGCACAAAGGAAATCCTAACCAGGAGTGGCCTATCAAGTCTTAACTCACTCATGGCCCTAGTCTGTCACTGTTTACAACTTAAATAAAAGCAGTCCCTGACACAGACTATACTAAAACCAAAAGAAAGCTCACAGGGTCATGCAGTATCACATAGAGAGACAGTTAGAAAAGTACCTGACAGAGCCTGGATTTGGATTCTAGTCCAGGCTCTACCCATGGAAGCCATGGAAGAGGCACTACCCCACTCAAGGCCCTGTTGCTGTATGGGGTAAAGTAGGGTAGGTTATAAAAGCCAAGAGACCGGCCGGACGCAGTGGCTCACGCCTGTAATCCCAGCACTTTGGGAGGCTGAGGTGGGCGGATCACTTGAGGCCAGGAGTTCAGGACCAGCCTGGCCAACATGGTGAAACCCCATCTCTACTAAAAATACAAAAATTAGCCAGGCGTGGTGGCATGTGCCTGTAATCCCAGCTACTTGGGAGTCTGAGGCAGAAGAATCGCTTGAACCCAGGAGGTGGAGGTAGTAGTGAGCCAAGATCCTGCCACTGCATTCCAACCTGGGTGACTGAGTGAGACTCTGTCTCAACAACAATAACAACAAAAAGCCAACAGACCCCAATAAAAGCCACATGTGTTTATCACAGCTTACATGAAATTGGGTCATCTGACATATAGAATGCAACCACAGGAGGAAATTCACACTAAATTTCATTCTCTGGCCACTAAAAGCCAGAAGGCCAGCTCCAAAGGTTTAAAGCTTTTCTGTATCAGCAAACCACCAAGAGACATTTTTACTGAGCAACCATTGTGCTAGAGAACAGGCCTGCCAACAATATCTGTTCTAGCAGCTTTTTCAATTTTACCTTCTTTACCAATCAAGAACGTTTAGAATGAGCTGAGGCAAGCCTGGGCACGGTGGCTCATGCCTGTAATCTCAGCACTTAGAGAGGCCAAGATGGGCAGATCACTTGAGGTCACCTGGCCAACATGGTGAAACCCCGTCTCTACTTAAAATACAAAAATTAGCTGGGCATGGTGGCAGGCACTTGTAATCTCAGCTACCCAGGAGGCTGAGGTGGGAGAATTGCTTGAACCCGGGAGGTGGAGGTTGCAGTGAGCCAAGATCACGCCACTGCACTCCAGCCTGGGTGACAGAGCAAGGCTCTGTCTCAGAAAAAAAAAAAAAAAAAAAGAATGAGCTGAGTTGCTTGAGCCCAGGAGTTTGAGGCTGCAAATGATCGCACCTGTGAGTAGCCACTGCACTCCAGTCTGGGAAATAAAGCAAGACCCCATGTCATTAAAAAAAGAAAAGGAATATTTAGCATGAAAGGGATAAACAAAATATGGCATACACATAAAATGAGTTATTAGGAAGAAATTCTTACATATGCTATAACATGGAAGAACTTTGAGGACATTATTCTAAGTGAAATAAGCTAGTCACAAAAAGACAAACACTATATGACTCCACTTACATGAGATCTCTAGAGAAGTCAAATTCAGAGAGGCAGAAAGTAGGATAGTGGTTGCCAGGGGCTTTGGGGAAAGGGAAATGGACAGCTGTTGCTAAAGGGTATAGAACTTCAGTTTCGCAAGGGTTTTAGAGACTGGTTGTAAAGCAACGTGAATGGCAACTGTGCAACTGTACACTGAAAAATGGTTAACATGGGGCTGGGTGCAGTGGCTCACACCTGGAATCCCAGAACTTTGGGAGACCGAGGTGGGCGGATCACCTGAGGTCAGGAGTTCAAGACCAGCCTGGCCAACATGGTGAAACCCTGTCTCTACTAAAAATACAAAAATTAGCCGGGTGTGGTGGTGTGCACCTGTAGTTCCAGTTACTCAGGAGGCTGAGGCAGGAGAATCACTTGAATCCGGGAGGCGGAAGTTGCAGTGAGCCGAGATTGCACCACTGCACTCCAGCCTGGGCAACAGAGTGAGACGCTGTCTCAAAAAAAAGAAAAAGGTTAAGATAGTAAATTTTATATTATGTATATCTTGCAGCAATTAAAAACAAATAACTCAGCCAGGTGCAGTGGCTCATGCCTGTAATCCTAGCACTTTGGGAGCCCGAGGTGGGTGGATCACTTGAGGTCAGGAGTTCAAGACCAGCCTGGCCAACATGGTAAAACCCCATCTCTACAGAAAATACAAAAAACTAGCCAGGCGTGGTGGCAGGTGCCTGTAGTCTCAACTACTCAGGAGGCTGAAGTGGGAGAATCGCTTGAACCCAGGAGGTGGAGGCTGCAGTGAGCTGAGATCTTGCCACTGCACTCCAGCGTGGGTGACAGAGCGAGACTCCATTTAAAAAAACAAAAACAAAAACAAAAACTCAGAACTGTACACCAAAACAAAAAACAAATCAAAATACACACACCATGTCTTGATTCTGGTGGTGGCTTCATGGCTGCATACAATGTCAAAATTCAATGAATTCTTAAAATGGATGAACTTAATTATATGTAAGATATTACTCAATAAAGTTTTTTTTTTTAAGAATGTTTATCGCATAATTGGTAATTTTTAGTAAATGTCTCAAAGTCAGTTTTATGATTTGATTGCTTTGGTAGCTTTCCAATTTCTCAGATTGACCCAGCCCCCAGACCATGCCAAACCAGACTGCTCCCAACACTGCAGGTGCCACACTTACTGCAAGATGCTCATCTTGAGCTGCAGGCCATGCAGAACCTCAATCACTCTCTGCACATCACCAAGAAGCTGGTGGGTAGCCACGATCTTCTTGGCATTCTGATGGGAGTAGTTCTCTTCTAGAAATGCCAGGCCATGCATATGTCCCCTGCTCAGCCACTCCTTGTCATACCAGTACTTGAAGCCAGGCCTCTGACCTACAGCAGTGACAACAAGAGGGTTAAAACATGGCCTGAAGGAAACCCAGGCCGTTTCATCACTATCATACAATTACCGTACAAACTACTGGAAGAATAGATTAGTATATTTATTTTGTTCATTGATTCATCCAGTGTACCTTTTCTTGGCACCTACAATATGCTGGGCTCTCTATTAGGTAGTGGGGACAAGGTAGTGAATAAGGCATGTACTTCCTGATTTCCTGGAACTGGCCAGAGGTGAGCTGGGCACCTGGATTATCTCTAAATTTAAATCATAATATTCTCTTAAAACCTTCCATTGCCTCCTACTCTTAAAACCTTCCATTGCCTCCTACTGCTCAAAGGAGAATACCCAAAGCCCTAACTCTCTAACTCTGGCTTACTGAGGCCCACAGGACCCAGTTCCTTCCTGCCTTCCCCTCCATACCCTTACACTGGCCTCGTTTCAGTTTCTGAAACACATCAAACTCTTTGCAGCCTCAAGACCTTCACTTGCGCATCCCTTCTGTCTGCAGCACTATTCCCCAAGCCTTTGCAGGGTTGGCTCCTTACCACCTCTCCTCAGGAAGGCTTTTATTTTTTTTCCTTTTTTGTTGACAGGGTCTCACTCTGTTGTCCAGGCTACAGTTAAGTTAGGCATGATCATGGCTCACTGCAGCTTCAGCCTCCCTGGGCTCAGGTGATCTTCCCACCTCAGCCTCCCAAGTATTTGGGACTACAGGTGTGCACCACCATGCCTGGCTAATCTTTCTTTCTCTCTTTCTCTCTCTCTCTCTTTTTTTTTTTTCTTGATGGGGTGTTGCCATGTTGCCCAGGAGTGCGGCCTTCTGCTACTTCCCAAAACTGAGAGCATCCTCTGTGCCTCACCGTCATCTTATCAATTTTCCCATCATGGCATTCATCACTACCTTACACAGTCTTGTTTACTGAACTTGTTTTAACTTCTGTTTCTGGCTCCCAACCCGGCTAAGAGCCAAAAGAGTAGGAACGATCTTGTTCATGGTTGTATCCCCAGTGCCTGGCAAAAGGCATCTCGAATGGACTTATCAAATCAATGGAAAGATGCCTCGAGGCCCCCTGCAAATGTACCATCTACCACCTAACTCAACAGATGATCAGGCCCCTTCCCTTCTCTGCACCTGTTACCCATTCATTAGAACAACATAGGAACTGGATGGCTTTAGCCATCCTATTGTTACAGGACTCCTTAGGAAGGACTGAAAACATAAGCACATGTGACTTATCAACATGACCTGCTCCAAAGTCCCAGGGAAAAGCTTTCAACCAGACTGTTGTAAACTGTCAATATCTATAAAAACCTGAAAAACCCAGGTGATTCCTATTAAGGTCTTTGAGCTACTTCTGGCTTTACTAATATACATGGTAGGGATACACCTTGATTCTGTTAAAAATATTTTTAAGTAGCCTTTAAAAATTGAATCTGTTAAACTTTTGGTCCAACCCACTGCAGAGTCAGTCTATACATGTAGACCCTGTGGCAGACATGCTGTGCTCAGTTCAAGGAAGAGTCTATTCACAGTCTTGGCGATTAAAGTTACAGAAGTTCAGTGAGTACACAGGATTTGATGAAGAAGGTGTGTGTGACTTCTAAAGAAGGAAAAGTAGAGAAAGACACGGTAGGGAAAAAAAGATTTTTAAAAGGTATGCTAAGGAGCCTTCAGGATTATATGGGGGAAGCTCAGAGGCAGCTGCTGCAGGCGGTGCCTAGAGCAGCAGGATTCAGAGCTGCACTACCTGTTTTACAAGACAAAGATATGAGACAACTGGTTCTCATCGCCTCTCTGGCATTGGCTGGTGGTGTGATCTTGGGCCAGTCATGTCCCTTCTGGATTTGTGTTTGTTCACCTGTCAAATCTTCTGACTACCTTATTTCCTTCGGATAAAGGGACAAGTGGAGGCAGATGCTTCTAGGTCTATGGACTCATTTAGTACAAAGAGACAGTGTCACAACAGAGGCCTTCAGGCCCAGAGGGGACCTGCTTGCTGTTAAATGAACTGGTGGCCAGTCCCTCCCTAGACAACCAACAAAATCAAGAGACCTGGCTCTGCAAACCAGTTCTAATTCCAATTTGCTTTATGAGGAAAGTCAACTGTATCCTCAAGGATCAATTTCTTCCTCATAAGCAAAACTGGGTGTAAGAGAACCAGGCCCACCTCATCAGACAGAAAGGAGTAGCGGAAGCAGAGGCTCTCAAGCATTGTCTAGCTCTAAAGGAATCAGGGGACTAGAGCTGAGGGAGAACCTTATAGGTGGTAATGGGAGACAATGTCACCATTCCATGGAAACTAAGACAATGAACTGCATATTTACAATCCATTCCTTCTAGAAAAGAGCAACCAAGAGCCACAGGTGACCCCTATAGCCATGGAACTAACTGATCCTGCTAAGTAATTAAGTCACTGCTCAGGGTGGCAACAGGTTCTACCCAACCATGCCTTCCTCCTTCCCCTCAAGGGCATTTCTCCCTTCAAGTCGGCAGTGATGTGATGAAGGGCAGATGTTGCCACGGGGGGCAGAGGCAGGTTTCTAACCCTCCAACAGCCCCCAAAAGCCAAAGACAGAGCCCACATGCCCATCCTCATGAGTCCTCAAGAAAAGGAAAAGGTGCCACTTCAGCAGCACATACACTGAAACAGGAACAATAAAGAGAAGATTAGCATGGCCCCTACACAAGGATGACACTCAAACTTGGGAAGTTTCTACATTTTTTTACAGAGCTTCAATCACACAGGATGAAAGTTCTAGAGATCTGCTGTACAACATTGTACTTACAGTTATTAACAACAATACTGTATTGTACACTTAAAAATTTGTTGAGGGTAGATCTCATGTTTTTGTTTGTTTGTTTGTTTGTTTTTGAGACAAAGTTTCATTCTTGTCACCCAGGCTGGAGTGCAATGGCACAATCTCGGCTCACTGCAACCTCCACCTCCTGGGTTCAAGCGATTCTCCTGCCTCAGCCTCCCAAGTAGCTGGGATTACAGGCACCTGTCACCATGCCCAGCTAATTTTTGTATTTTTAGTAGAGACGGAGTTTTACCACATTGGCCAGGCTGGTCTCGAACTCCTGATCTCAGTTGATCCACAAGCCTTAGCCTCCCAAAGTGCTGGGATTACAGGCATGAGCCACTGCGCCCGACCTCATGCATTTTTTCAAAACCATAATTAAAGAAAAGGAATAGTTCTAGCTCAAGGCCAGGCCTTCCACTAGGTGGGCCCCTTCACACATGTGCTCTTATTGCTACGTTCAGGACAGCTGGCCACCAGGCGGGATAGCAACAGAGGCGAGGAGGAGTTGGAGTCTAGCCGATGCTGAAGAAATGAGTCTCAAGACCACAGACGTTTAAAATGTGTCATACACAGCCAGCTGTGCCAAGGAAAAGGCTACATACTGTTATATCCCTGACTCCAGAAATCTCTACCTGGAGGGTCTTGGCAAACATAACAGGTGTATTTCTCAGGCACATTTTCTTCCAGTAATCCCATGCAGACCCCATGCTGCCAGCACTGGCACTCTTCACACTGTTAGAATTAAAGAAGCAACAAAAATTAAACTCAGAAGGTGTTCTCCATTCAAAAGTAAGACCCACCTGCTGAGGGGAGGGGCGTGGGAGGATAGAAGGAGAGGGGAGGAAGGAGCACTCCCTCCTGACTAACGTGGAACTGAGCTGCTGCCACACATCTGGAACTGCACTGTCCAATATGGTAGCCACTAGCCACATGTGGCTCTACACTGAAATTAACATGGTAAGTTAAAAATTCAGTTCCTCAGTCCCATGAGTGACATCTTAAAGCTGAGTTGGAATTATGGCCCAGACACTCATTAGCTGTGTGACTTTGCATAGGTCAGTTCTCCTGGGCTTTATTTTCCCCATCTGCAAAATGGGATACATAATTCCTACCCTCCTCCTAGGGCTGTTTGTGAAGATTCAATGGGTCATTTATAAACGCTCCTATTATAGAGCCCAGCACACAGGTTTATGTAATAAGCTACTATTAATACTATTAACCACTAATGAGCAAGCCAATTCCCCAAGACCCCTGCTGGAGTAATCATGGGTTGGTACTTTGCATTTATTCTCTCTAAACCTTACCAAAGATCACACAGCTATTGAAAGGCAAAGGTGGATGAGAACATAAACCTGGCTTGTTGCTAAGCCGATTCTTTCAACCCAAGGCTCCACTTCCTTCCTTGAGTATTGAGGGGATGGGGGAGAGGGCCAGAAGGCAGAGAGGGAAAGGAAGGAGTTAACAATGAGGGTGGCACTGGGAAACATATGGACAGCCTGAGGATAGTAGGTCTGAGAGCTAAGGGTCCAGAGGAGGGAATGAAAAGGAAAGGCGAACTCCTGAGGAGATACCAGGGCACTTCAAGCAATTCCAAACCAGGACCCTAAACCTTTAACTACCCAACCAAACAAATTAGCCCTAGAAGGTGGACAGTGAGCTTCCTGACATGACCTTGATGGTGGCCCACCAGCCTGGCCACTAGAAATCCAGACTAGATTCTGGATTTCTGGACTAGAAATCCAGAGCTCAAGATGGTCCTCAACCACTGGCAGTCACCTAGGTCCTAGCATCAAGAGGGCTTCCCTGAGCAGATGTAAGGTCTCTAGGAAGTTAATCACATCAGAATCAATGTGGGCAGAGCGGGAAGACAGGCTTTAGATATCTGTTTTAGATTCTTCAATTTACAGATGAGGAAACTAAGGCTCAGAGAAGAAATGTAAAGTGACAAAAAGGCGGTCAGTAGCAGAAAACAAACTAACAATTAAAAATGAAAGTCTATCTCACCAATGATTTTGTGTTTTGAAAACCAAGATTCACCAAAAATGAATCAAATACAGTTCAGTTTCAAAATGATAACTTTTTTTTTTTTGAGATGGAGTCTCCCTCTGTCACCCAAGCTGGAGTGCAGTGGGACAATCTTGGCTCACCGCAACCTCTGCCTCCCAGGTTCAAGCCATTCTCCTGCCTCAGCATCCTGAGTGGCTAGGACTATAGGTGCATGCCACCATGCCCGGCTAATTTTTTGTATTTTTAGTAGACATGGGGTTTTACTGTGTTAGCCAGGATGTTCTCAATCTCACCTCATGATTCGCCTGCCTCAGCCTCCCAAATTGCTGGGATTATAGGTGTGAGCCACCGCACCTGGCCAATGATAACTTTTTTCATGTGCATGTAACTAAAACACATTATTCCTTTAAATTAAGAAATGAATGAGAATAATAAACAAACTAAAAGATAAAATACCTAAGAATAACCATGTAAGCCCTCTCTAAAAACCAAAAAAACGTAAATACTATTTGAAGAACACAGAGACGTAAGTCAATGGTACAGTGCACCCTGTTCCTGGACAGCAAAAGTTAACATACGGATATCAATTATCCCTGGGTTAATTTATAAAAAGAATGTAGTCCTGGCCAGGCGCAGTGGCTCATGCCTGTAATCCCAGCACTTTGGGAGGCCGAGGCGGGTGGATCACTTGAGGTCAGAAGTTCAAGACCAGCCTGGCCAACATTTTTGAAACCCCGTCTCCACTAAAAATACAAAAATTAGGGAGGCATGGTGGCAGGTGCCTGTAATCCCAGCTACTTGGGAGGCTGAGGCAGGTTCAGAATCTCTTGAATCTGGGAGGTGGAGGTTGCAGTGAGCTGAGATCACGCTACTACACTCCAGCCTGGGTGACAGAGCGAGGCTCTATCTCAAAAAAAAAAAAAAAAAGTCTCAATAAAATAATAAATTAATAGCTTTGGAACTAGAAAAAAGAGCAATAAGGAGACACTAGCCATACCAGATATTTTAAAAATATTATAAAGGTACAATAGTTAAAATAGAATTGTATGAGCAAATATACAGACAGATGAATCGATGGAAGAGAGAACCAAAAAAAGATTAAAATACATTTAGAAAAGGAAGTAAATAAAGGTGGTATTTCAAACAGTGAGGTATGGTATTAGTACAATGGGGAGCCATAGTTCTCACTAATTACCTGGCAAAATTGCAGGTGGATCAAATATTTATATAACTTAAAAAAAAAAAAAAGGGCCAGGTGCAGTGGCTCCTGCCTATAATCCCCACACTTTGGGAGGCCAAAGTGGGAGGATCTCTTGAAGTCAGGAGTTGGTCACCTGAGGTTACCCTGGCCAACATGGTGAGACCTCATCTCTACTAAAAACACAAAAAATTAGCCAGGCGTGGTGGTACACACCTGTAGTCCCAGCTACTCAGGAGGCTGAGGCAGGAGGATCACTTGAACCCAGGAGAGGAAGGTTGCAGTGAGCCGAGATCATGCCACTGCACTCCAGCCTGGGTGACAGAATGAGGCTCTGTCAAAAAAATAAAATAAAATAAAGTATGATTCAACCATTATGCAGAAAATAAAATGGTTTTTAACTTACATATTGCTAAATGAAAAAGATGTTAAAAATACTATACATGTGGCTGGGCACGGTGACTCACGCCTGTAATCCCAGAACTTTGGGAGGCCAAGGCGGGCGGATCACCTGAGGTTGGGAGTTCAAGACCAGCCTGACCAACATGGTGAAACCCCCCCGTCTCTACTAAAAATACAAAATTAGCCAAGCATGGTGGTGCATGCCTGTAACCCCAGCTACTCGCAAGGCTGAGGCAGGAGAATCACTTGAACCCAGGAGGTGGAGGTTGCGGTGAGCCGAGATCACGCCATTGCACACCAGCCTGGGCGACAAGAGCAAAACTCTGTCTCAAAAAGAAAAGAAAAGAAAAGAAAAGAAACTACTACACATAAAATGCGAACATTTGCATTTAAACAAAAAAGAGATGGTTGCAAAGCAATGTGAATGTACTTAATATCACTGACTTGTATGCTTAAAAATGGTTATAATGGTAACTTTTAGGCAGGGCAGGGTGGCTCACACCTGTAATCCTAGCACTTTGGGAGGCTCAGGAGGAAGGATCATTTGAGGCCAGGAGTTTGAGACCAGCCTGAGGAACATAGTGAGATTCCATCTCTACAAAAAAAATTAAAGAAATTAGAAGGTGTGACGGTGTGCGCATGTAGTCCCAGCTACTCAGGAGGCTGAGGTGGGACAATCACTTGAGCCCAGGAGCTGGAGGCTGCCATGAGCTGTGATTGTGCCTCTGCACTCCAGCCTGGGTGACAAAGCAAGACCCTGTCTCAAAAAAGGAAAATATAAAAATAAAAAGGGTAACTTTTAATGTTATGTGTATTTTACCAAAAAAGTTTTAAAAGGAAAAAATACATTTGCTATTGTTTGTTTAGCCATAGAATGTTTCTGAAAGGATATACAAGAAACTGATAAGGGCTGACTCTAGGGAATGGGTGGTTGGTGACAAGGTATTTCTCTGGTGATAAGGTATTTCTCTGTGTGCTTTCTGGACTTTGAATTATGTCAGTGCATTAGGTACCAACAAATAATATGAATTTTAAAATAACCAAAACTTTCAAATGGGCTTCTTTGTTTAAATTTTTATTTACTTAATTTTTATTCAATTTCTTGTAGAAACAGGGTCTCTCTATGTTGCCCAGGCTGGTTTTGAACTCCTGGACTCAAACGATCCTTCTGCTTCAGCCTTCCAAAGTGCTAGGATTATGGGTGTGAGCCACAGTGCTAGGTCATTAAAATGGGCTTCTTTTTAAAACTGCTACATAATCTTTACTGGAGTTGGGCACTTAATACATATTAATACTTGTTGTTGTAGGGCAAAGGTCAGCAAACTACAGCCCATGTGCCAATGCCAGCTTGACTTGTTTTGTAAATAAAGTATTACGTGAACACAACCATATTCATTTGTTTAGGGGTTTTTGTTTGTTTGTTTTGTGAGACAGGGTCTCACTCTATTCCCCAGGCTGTAGTGCAGTGGTACAATCTCGTCTCCCTGCAGCCTTGACTGCCCAGGCTCAAGTGGTCCACCCACCTCCTGAGAAGCTGGGACGACAAGTGTGTACCATCACAATTAACCAACTTTTTGTATTTTTTGTAGAGACAGGGTTTGCCATGTTGCCCAGGCTGGTCTTGAACTCCTGGCCTAAAGTGATCTGCCCACCTCAGCCTCCCAAAGGGCTGGTATTACAGATGTGAGCCACTGCACCCAACCATACAGGTGAAAATTTGTTTTACATATTGCCTACAGCTGCTCGAAGAAGAATCCAGTATGCGCAACAAGACCTAAAAATTTATTATCTAGCTGTTTAAGAAAAAGCTTAACAAAACCTGCTCTATGGCAATTAAAATAATTTAAATATCAAATGTATTTCCTGATGTTCATTTTTATGTGGTAGCCAGATTCCTCAAATACCATGATTATTAAGTAGGATTTTAACCTTCTAGTGATTTAAATTAGCACTGGTAAATAAGATCAAATAGCGATATATATGAACGATGTTGATACTACCCATATAATGAAAATGATCCAAAAAGTTATTTCTCTATAGTAATACATATGCTTCTAGAAAACACACTCTAAATGTATTCTAGGATTATTCAAAATATCAATTTAAGATAAAGATTTAAGAAAAATTTATTCATGTCTTCCTAATTAGATGGTGAATACATTTTAAAAGTTTAAACTGTATTTGTTCTAGCTAGCTCCCTCTAAATTTATGCCTTTTGCTAAAGTTATTGAGTGGAAAAGGTACATTGCTCTCAGTGACAGGACAGTCAGAAACTATCTCTCCTTAACACAAAGCCAGGTGGACATTCTTGGTTCAGGTGGACAGCACAGAAAAGTCCTCTGGAACAAAAGCCAAGAAGCTCTGAAGTGAGCTCGAGACACAAGGTCTTGTGGAGCCTGGGAAGTGGGAGATCAAGTTGGCTCCTGACTTCGCCATGCTCCTGGTGGCCCCGATTGCCCCGAAATTAGTTTCTTCATATAGCACATAACGGCACATTAACCTCTACCCTCAAATACCCCAAGATCCTTGCTACTTATAGAAAAGTCAATGGAGAAAGTACCAAAGTGGATCAGAAACGGGTTACATACTGTTAGGCAGAATAGCCTTGCCAGGAGGAACATTCATTCCTCACCCACTGAAGATTTTAACAGGCAGATAAAGGGCAAATCTGTCAGGCTAACAAGGCCTAGAACTGCGCATATGCTCAAGGATGACAGAGTAGAAACTAAAGATCTTTAACATCCTTTTAAAAACAAACTTAAAAAAAAAAACCCTACTAAAAAATAATAGTCTGAGTTATATAACTTTTCTTTTCTTTTCTTTTTTTTGGAGGGGGACAGGGTCTCATTCTGTCACCCAGGCTGGAGTGCAACAGAACGACCACGGCTTGCTGCAGCCTTGAACTCCCAGGCTCAAGTGATCATCCCACTTCAGCCTCCGGAGTAGTTGGGTCTGCAGGCATGCATCACCATATCCATCTAGTTTTTTTATTTTTTATTTTTTGTAGAGATAGGGTCTTGCTATGTTTCCAGGGCGGTCTCGAACTCCTGGGCTCAAGCAATCCTCCTGCTTCAGCCTCCCAAAATGCTGGGATTATACCATGCCCAGCCAACAATTATCTAATAGTAGTCCACAGGGCTTCAGAGAGTCTACAAAATGTGTGTGTTTTTAACATAGGACAATTAAAAAAAAAAAAAAGATGCGCGCTCAAACATGTTCCAAGTCAAATGTTAAGACAGTGAAGCCCGCCACCACACACAATTTTGTATTGCTAGGATAGCTCAGTATTATGTTGACCTCAAAACGGAGCTTGTCCTCCCATCTCTGATTAATCGAAGTAACTACACAGCATGCTGTTCAGGAAAAATCACCCTGACAATGGCCATGTGCATCACGCGTGTCTCACTGTTGTGTAACCAAATAGAGAAAAACAAATGAGCCATTGAAGTGCTCCAAGTCAGCAACTGTCTGTCACTCAGAGCTCTGACAGCATATCAGAATCATGGGAATATGCCCACCATTCACATATCCGACCTCACAAGTAAAGATCATCCATTTTGAACTTTCAAAACTATTGCTGTTACCTGTTACATATTTTGGGGTTCTATGAAACAGTCCATTAGGAAAAGGGGTTCTGAAAAGGGGTTCTGATATTCAAAAATGTTTGAAAACCACTGAACCAAAGTATACTAAAGGTCTTAAATATCAGGTACCCTTAAATCCCAGAGGTGACTATGAAGGCTATTCAGAAAGACAAGACTCTCCCTCAGCCTAAAGTGTGTGTATGTATGTGTGTATGTATATGCGTGTGTGCACTGGTGGTGCTGGGGAAGGGTTGGTCAGCCAGTCTAGATGGTACTATTATGTTTCAAAAACGAATTTTTCTTGTTTCACTTCTCAACTGTAAATGTAAATCCCCATAGCTAAGGCCCCTTAGGGAAAGAGCACTTGACTGGGTGCCCCTGGGTTCAAATCATAATCTGATGACTTATTTAATGGTTCTACAATGATGAACAAAATCATATCTTCGTGATTTTGTTTTCCCAAACAAGTGACTTGAGATAGCCTTGTTAGAGGTGAGATGGTATTTCTGAAAACACTCCAATAACTTTAAATCACTACTCAGCTGGACACAGTTACTTTAGCTCCATAGAGTTGCTTTAGTTCTGTTAACAAAAAGAGCACGACTGTGGTACATCCATAGCATGGAATACTACTGGACAATAGGAATAAATGACTACTGAAACACACAACAACATGGATCAATCTCAAGGATATTATACAGAGTAAAAAGGGCCTCTCTCAGAAAGATACATACCATGTGATTCCATTAACCAAGAGTCATAAATTACATATAGACAGTTAAAACAGTTTAGTGTTTCCAGGGTTGGGGATAAGTATGCTATAAAGGGTACCAGGAGGGAATCTCATGGTCTTAGTAATCTGAGTACCTTGATTGTGGGAGTGATTACACAAGGCTATACTTGTAATGAAAGCACACAGAGCTATATGCACACACAAATGAGTACGTGTATATCACTGGTAAAATCTGAATAAGCTCTAGTGATTGTGCCAATGTCAACTGGTTTTGTAGTTTTGATATCCTACTGTGGGTTTATGGGCTGTTGGCATGGGAGGAAGACCAGCAGAGGAATTCATGGGACTTTCCTGTACATTTCTTTGCAACCTCCTGTGAATCTATGATTATTTCAAAATAAGTGTTTTCTAAAAGCCCTAGGAAAATAAAAGGCAAAAAAGCAAATACATCTACTCATCTCTAGTTGTTCTGAAAGTTTAAAGAGCTACGGCAAAGTCCCAATGTTTCAAGAAATAAAAGGAAAGGGGACTGTTGAATACAAAGACAACAAATTCAAAGAATGAGAGGAAAAAATGCAACTGTATATTAAGTCAAGGTCCAAAAGTGAATTTCAAAACTCCATGCCATGCAGATCACAAGGTCAGGAGTTCGAGACCAGCCTAGCCAATATGGTGAAACACTATCTCTACTAAAAATACAAAAATCAGTCGGGCGTGGTGGCAGGCACCTGTAGTCCCAGCTACTCAGGGGGCTGAGGCAGGAGAATCGCTTGAACCCAGGAGGCGGAAGTTGCAGTGAGCCGAGATTGTGCCATGGCACTCCAGCCTGGGTGACAGAGCAAGACTCGTCTCAAAAAAAAAAAAAAAAAAAAAAAAAATCATAACAAAAACATTTTGCCAGGCGCAATGGCTCATGCCTGTAATCCCAGCACTTTGGGAGGCCAAGGCAGGTGGATCACCTGACGTTGAGAGTTCCAGACAAGCCTGACCAACATGGAGAAACCTCTTCTCTACTGAAAATACAAAAATTAGCTGGGCGTGGTGGCACATGCCTGTAATCCCAGCTACTTGGATGGCAGAGGCAGAAGAATCACTTGAACCTGGGAGGCAGAGGTTGTGGTGAGCCAAGATCGCGCCATTGCACTCCGACCTGGGAAACAAGAGCGAAACTGCGTCTCAAAAAAAAAAAATCCATGCCATGCCAACCTATAGTACTGAAAGGGCAAGGAAATAATATTCTATCACAGAAAGCAAGCCAAAGGGGCTGGGCCTGTTTCTCATAATCTCAGTAGGCTATATAGATTCTCATTGGACGATGGGCAGCCACCCCCTTTACTGGGAATAACCCCTGAACCCCCATTCACGTTATAATATAACACAGGGGGGCCCCACGCAGTCTTTTTGCCCCTGTCGATAATCTGTAAGCTCTACTACCACCAGACCAGATAACTAGACAAGGGGAGAGCATTTGACCCATAACAAACTGTTTCCCCTCTGGCCACAGGTGACTGTTCCAAAAACTAATATCTGATCTAAATTTGGCTGGAATTCCTTACTCAGAAATTTGGAATTGAGACTAAGATTCTGACCTTGGTCTACCTAGTCTCTTGAACACAAAAATGTAAAACTGGGGCAAGGCCAAAGGTGATCATTTTTCATTTTCCAAGAAAATAAGCAAGGAATAAAATCAAAAGGAACCAAAAGGACTCCAGAGTAGCAGGAAACAAGGCAGACAAAGGCCCTCAAGATGGAATTCCAGGTTCTGAGCCTGAAGGCAGCCCTGCCTCTGAGTCCTGGGACCCAGTCTATTTCCCAACAATATTTGTACTTGCCCCTAAAAAAAACCCTAACCAATATAACCATGACTTTAAAAATTTCAGGTTCCCAAGCCAGTTGGGCAGCTGTCAAGACACCCAGGGAACTTGTGACACCCTTAGGAGCCAGCCAGCCAGCGCCACCTCTCCCAGAACTGCGATTTACAGACAAGGGCCAGGGCAGGTAGGTGCTGGCCAGGCATGGTTTCCCCAAGCAGGTAAGGAGGTCCCGCCCACCACAGGCACATTTCAGAGATAGAGACGACAGACGCAAATGTCAGGAAAATAAAGAAAAAGAAACATAGAAGTTATAAAGCCAGCCTGCATGATCACAAAGGCAATTTACCTCAAAGAGAAGATAAGAGTCCATGGGAAGATTAAATTGCCACTCCAAAGATTTCAGTCCCTGCTGCTCAACTCCTCACTTTGTGACCACAGGCAAGGCCCTTCCCATTTGCGGGTCCCAGTTGCTTCAAGCAGAGCATGAGAGGTTTAGACTCAGTGATCCCTAAAGTCCTCTCTTACTCCATCAGTGGACTATGTATGGCAGCCTGGAACTCTGAGGAAGCCAAACCAAAAAGCAAAGCTCAGTCTGCTGCTATTCATGCTGTCTATCTGGGGCTCTGGTATGACTTGCCATTGTTGCTGGCCTCAAAATTCCCTTCAAGGACCAGTTTGTGCTTCTCTAGACCTATTTCCTGGAAGTTCTCCCTACCTGAATCATGAAGTCATTTTCCTCCTGGACCTCACAGATGCAACGGACCACCTCAAAGTCATAGCGGTCATCCCCATCAAGTTCCTCATCTGGGTTGGTGGTCACATCCACATCTTGGCCGTACTCATCATCGCTCCAGAGAAAGCTCTCAGAAGAGGACTCACTCAAATTATCCTCCTCTACAAGGAAAGGGAAAACAATAGTTACTATTTTAGGTTATAAAATTAAAACCCCTTTGATTGTCAAGAATGAAAAATGACCTTATAGTCCCACTCCTCCAAGCAAGAACATTCATAGGGCAAGGAAACGAGGATGCCAATCTGTCCTTGGATCTGTCATTTAGTAACAGCTCAAACGAGGCATGCTGCCAGGCAGTGAACTCAACTCCACTTCTGCATTTCACTGAGAGAATGAAGCCCAAGGGCAGTGGCTACTCAAGATCATAGAACTCAGTGGCAGAGGAGCTACAACTCCCCATGAACCACAGAGACCACCATCCCTGACAACTCTAACATGTTCTTCAGCCTCACCCCATCCAGTCAGCACCTGGCTTACAGTCTGTCTGTATCCAGAGCTACCTTTAAAACTCTGTAAACAAAGGCTGAGCATGGTGGTTCATGCCTCTAATACCATCATTTTGGGAAGCCAAAGGAGGAGGATTGCTTGTGCTCAAGAGGTCAAGTTAAGCCTGGGCAACATGGTAAAACCTCATCTCCACTAAAAGAAAAAAAGAATTAGCTGGCCACGGCGATGCATGTCTATAGTCCCAGCTACTCAGGAGGCTGAGGCAGGACGATCCCTTGAGCCTACGAGTTTGAGGCTGCAGTGAGCTATGATCACATCACTGCACTCCATCCTGGGTGACAGCATGAGACTTTGTCTCAAAAGACAAACAGGCTGGGCACAGTGGCTCACGCCTGTAATCCCAGCACTTAAGAAGGCCAAGGTGAGCAGATCACTTGAGCCCAGGAGTTTGAGACCAGCCTGGTCAACATGGTGAAACCCTGTCTCTACTAAAAATACAAAAAATTAGCCAGGTGTGGTGGTTCGCCTGCAGTCCCAGCTACTGGGGAGGCTGAGGCAGGAGAATCACCTGAACCCAGGAAGCAGAGGTTGCAGTAAGCCAAGATCATGCCACTGCACTCTGGCCTGGGTGACAGAGTGAGACTCTGTCTCAAAAACAAAATCAAAAACAAAAACAAAAACTCTGTAGACAGTGAGGAATGAGGAAGGGGAAGATTCCAGGGATAATCAGAGGTAGAATCATTTGAGGCCTGATTAGTTATAATCACAGCTAACTTTTACTAAGCGCTTGTTCTGAACCAGACCCTGTTGTAAGTCAGGCATAACTATTAATATTTTATTGCACTTCACGGATAATGTATTTTTTTTACAAACTGAAGGTATGTGGCAGCAACCCTGAAAGTCTATTGACACCATTATTCCAAAAGGAAATACTCTGTGTCTGTCAGCATTTTTAAGCAATAAAGTATTTTTTTATTTTTTATTATTTTTATTTTATTTATTTATTTTTGAGACAGGGTCTCATTCTGTCACCCGCGCCAGAGTGCAGTGGCACGATCACAGCTCACTGCAGCCTTGACCTCCTGGGCTCAGGTGTTCCTCCCACCTCAGCCTCCCAAGTAGCTGGG
The DNA here is from genome assembly GCF_003255815.1 of Theropithecus gelada. Taxonomy (NCBI): domain Eukaryota; kingdom Metazoa; phylum Chordata; class Mammalia; order Primates; family Cercopithecidae; genus Theropithecus; species Theropithecus gelada. Next base: position 66,742,113 of record NC_037678.1, read on the forward strand.
ATTACAGGTGCATGCCACAATACCCGGCTAACTTTTTTTGTATTTTTTGTAGAGGCAAGGTTTGCCATGTTGCCCAGGCTGGTCTTGAACTCCTGGGGTCAAGCAATATACCTGCCTCAGCCTCCCAAAGTGTTGGGATTACAGGTGTGGGACACTGCACCCAGCTTTCATTTTTTACATTGTCAGTTAACACAATGAAATGTATTGCTAGTTCAAATTTTTAAACATTACATCAAAACAAGATTGACCTAATGAACACATATGTCACATTTTTCAGAACATATGGAAGAACTAAACTAATTTTATCTCAAAGGAAGGTTTAAGAAATGTAACAGGCCAGGCACAGTGGCTCATGCCTGTAATCCCAGCACTTTGGGAGGTCGAGGTGGGTGGATCACAAGGTCAGGAGTTCAAGATCAGCCTGACCAACATGGTGAAACTGTCTGTACTAAAAATACAAAAAAATTAGTCAGGCGTGATGGCGCACGCCTGTAATCCCAGCTACTTGGGAGGTTGAGGCAGGAGAATCGCTTGAATCTGGGAGGCAGAGGTTGCAATGTTATATATATATATATATATATATATATATATATATATATGTAATATATAATCTATATAAAGCCTTTCTCGAGAGGGCTCAAAGATATGTTTTCAGAGTTGTGTGTGTGAACAAATACCGTCATTCACGTGCACATCCGCTTACACTTCGATGCCTTCATCTGTACCATCCTGAAGCAGGGCACACTGGCCAATGCAGCAAGTGAGAAGGTTTTTCAATGCCAGCGGGACTTTGTTTTTTTTTTTTTTTTTTTTTTTTTTTGAGACGGAGTCTCGCTCTGTCACCCAGGCTGGAGTGCAGTGGCCGGATCTCAGCTCACTGCAAGCTCCGCCTCCCGGGTTTACGCCATTCTCCGGCCTCAGCCTCCCGAGTAGCTGGGACTACAGGCGCCCGCCACCTCGCCCGGCTAGTTTTTTGTATTTCTTAATAGAGACGGGGTTTCACCGTGTTAGCCAGGATGGTCTCGATCTCCTGACCTCGTGATCCACCCGTCTCGGCCTCCCAAAGTGCTGGGATTACAGGCTTGAGCCACCGCGCCCGGCCCAGCCAGCGGGACTTTGTAACACCTGGGTGAGTGGGCGCCTCCCCTTCCAGGGCCCATATTAGGTTGAGCACATATGTATATATGTGTGTGTGTATGTGTGTGTGTATATATGTATATATAACATTTTACCGATTTTTTAACACATATATTATATGTGTGTGTGTGGTGTGTGTGTGTATATAACATATTTTACTGTTTTGTTTTGTTTTTGTTTTTGAGACAGAGTCTGGCTTTGTCACCCAGGCTGGAGTGAAGTGGCGTGATCTCGGCTCACTGCAACCTCAGCCTCCCGGGTTCAAGCGATTCTCCTGCCTCAACCTCCCAAGTAGCTGGGATTACAAGGCGGACACCACCATGCCTGGCTAATTTTTTGTATTTTTGTAGAGATGGGGTTTCACCATGTTGGCCAGGCTGGTCTCGAACTTCTGGGCTCAAGTGACCCACCTGCCTCACCTCCCAAAGTGCTGGGATTACAGCCGTGAGCCACCACTCTGGCCACCAATTTTTCTATTGAATAATTTTTCTATTGAGCTGAGTTCTTATATATTCTGGTTATTAATCTCTTGTTAATGAATAGTTTACAAATATTTTCTTTCATTTAGTAGGTTTTCGGTTCACTTTATTAATCGTTTAGTTTACTGTGCATAAGCTTCTCAGCTTGATGCAATCCCACTTGTCCATTTCTGCATTTGTTGTGTATGCTTTTGAGAACTTACTCCAAAAAACTTGACATTTCTCAGCACAGCAATATTTTTCAATTAAGGTATATGCATTGTTTTAGACATATGCTACTGAATACTTAACAGACTACAATATAGTATAAACATAACTTTTGTAAACACTGGGAAAATAAAAATTATGTGTGACTAGCTTTATTTGTTTTATTGTAGTGGCCTAGAACTAAACTGGTAATATCTCCCAGGTATGCTTGTATTTTCCAATAAATTATCAGCAAATGATCAGGCCAGAAGAGCCTCCTTACCCAGTGCTTTCCCTTTCCCTTTGTGGTGTCCAGATTCTGGGCCATGAAGCTGCGGGCTCATATGGACCCCAGGCTTGTGTGAGGACCCACACCTGGTAACAGCAAATGCCTTGGGTGGAGAAGGTTCCTGGGAGGTGTCACTGATCTCCTCACTGCAGGGGCATTCTGGAAGAACAGGATCAGGAAAGAATGAACAACCCTAGATAACAGTGGTGCATTCCAGAATCAATCTCATCCAACCAACAAGCCTCCTTTTCAAGCAGCACAAAGGCTCAGGGACAATTCAACCAAAAAGAGGTGTGGAGAGCAGATGCAGGGGCCTAAACGCCCCTCTTCAGCATCGCCCCTCTCCTCTTTTCCTGATACGATTGTTTTTCTAAGCTAGAAGATACACTTGAAAATAAAACATGGCATCCTTTAAGTCCCAAAGTCAGAATACAGATTTTTCTAAACATTTTTGTGAGGGCTAGACACAGTTTTTAAGAAGGGAATCCTTTCTCGAGAGGGCTCAAAGATGTGTTTTCAGAGTCATGTGTGTGAACAAATACCGTCATTCACCTGCACATCCGCTTACACTTCGATGCCTTCATCTGTACCATCCTGAAGCAGGGCACACTGGCCAATGCAGCAAGTGAGAAGGTTTTTCAATGCCAGCGGGACTTTGTAACACCTGGGTGAGTGGGCACCTCCCCTTCCAGGGCCCATACTAGATTGAGCCCACAGTCCTGGTAAGGGACTATTGGTCCTTCCTCTGCTCAGCACAGGCTCAGAGACCATAATGGGAGAAAGCAACCACTCCCCACTCATAGTAAGGAAACCTAAGTGAAACCCTCAGGAAAAAAAATTACCAGGTTTGGTTTTCTTTTTCTTTTTCTTTTTCTTCTTTGGCTTCACTCTCACAAACTCTTTGAATTTCTTCTCTTTATTCTTTTCCTTGTCCTTTGTAGCTAGAATTAAACACAAATGTTGGCATTTTAACATTTTGTTTTCAATGCTGGGGTGCTTATTATTTTCCTAAGTAAGCATGTCCAGTGGGCCTGGCTCTACCTGGGAAGTCTGGAGCAGACTGCCCGTGGTAGAGCCATGCCTCCATCACTTAGCCTTTCAGTCCAGCTCAGCACACTCTGGCCCACTGCCTGTCATTGTAAATGGATTTCAGTGAAACACACCATGCTCACTGGTTATGTGTCTTTCACACTTCAACAGCAGAGTTGAGTAGTGAGGACAGAGACCTTATGGTCCCCAAGGTTGAAAATATTTATTATCTGGCCCTTTACAGACAAGTTTGCAAAACTCTACTTGGATCACTGCTCCTCAACCCTGGCTACATACTGGAATCACCTGGGGATCTGATTTTTTTGTTGTTGTTTTCATTGCCATGTCACCCAGTGGCACGATCTCAGCTCACTGCAACCTCCGCCTCCTGGGTTCAAGCGATTCTCCTGCCTCAGCCTCCAGAGTAGCTGGGACTACAGACACATGGCACCACACCTGGCTAAATTTTGTATTTTTAGTAGAGACAGGGTTTCACTATGTTGGCCAGACTGGTCTTGAACTCCCGACCTCAGGTGATTCAGCCGCCTCAGCTTCCCAAAGTGCTGGGATTATAGGTGTGAGCCACCGTGTCCAGTCAGGGTTCTGCTGCTTGTTTCACTCTTTTTTTAAAAATCGAGGTACCGGCCGGGCGCAGTGGCTCAAGCCTGTAATCCCAGCACTTTGGGAGGCCGAGACGGGCGGATCACGAGGTCAGGAGATCGAGACCATCCTGGCTAACACGGTGAAACCCCGTCTCTACTAAAAATACAAAAAACTAGCCGGGCGAGGTGGCGGGCGCCTGTAGTCCCAGCTACTCGGGAGGCTGAGGCAGGAGAATGGCGTAAACCCAGGAGGCGGAGCTTGCAGTGAGCTGAGATCCGGCCACCGCACTCCAGCCCGGGGGACACAGCAAGACTCCATCTCAAAAAAAAAAAAAATCGAGGTACCATTCATATAACATAAAGTTATTTTTAAACGAACAGTTCATGCCTTCCAAATACCAAAACTTCATCCTCTCTACTCTACAACAAAACTCCTTAAGATGTCAATCCTCCCTGTCCAAACTTCTCCCTTCAGGGTATTTCCTAATCACAATCTAAAAAGCTTCCCACCTACCACTCTACTGAGATCAGTTTTCAAAATTAATAGCCTCACCATTGAAAAATCCAGTTGTAGCCGGGCATGGTGGCTCATGCCTGTAATCCCAGCACTTTGCGAGGCCAACGCAGGTGAATCACCTGAGGTCAGGAGTTTGAGATCAGCCTGGCCAACATGGCAAAACCCCATCTCTACTAAAAATATAAAAATTAGTCAGGCGTGGTGGCAGACGCCTGTAATCCCAGCTACTTGGGAGGCTGAGGCAGCAGAATTGCTCGAACCCAGGAGGCAGAGGTTGCAGTGAGCCCAGATCACACCATTGCACTCCAGCCTGGGCGACAGAGTGAGACTCTGTCTCCAAAACAAACAAAAAAAATCCAGTCATTTCTTCTTCTCTTACCAAATATACTTGTAGGATTTCAAGTAATTCACCATGCCTTACTTTTTACATATCAACAAGAGTTTACACGTACATGTATCCTATGACCTTGCCATCCGCTACAACATCTCCATTCAAGAGAAAGCATCACTTATGTCCACACAGAGACTTATACATGAAGGCTCATAGCAGTTTTAGTTGTAATCGCCCCAAACTGAAAACTGCCCAAATGTCCATCAACAAGTGAATGTGCAAATAATTCATGATGTATCCATACAATGGAAAACTTATCAGCAATAAAGGTACAAACAGCAACATAAGTGAATCTCAAAGTATGCTGAGTGAAAGGAGCCAGACAAAACAAGTGCACACTGCAGGATTCCATTTCTATAATAGTCTACAAAATGAAAACAAACCGGCTGGGCATGGTGGCTCACACCTGTAATCCCAGCACTTTGGGAGGCCAAGGTAGGCAGATCAGCTGAGGTCAGGAGCTCAAGACTAGCATGGCCAACATGATAAAACCCCATCCCTACTAAAAATACAAAAATTAGCCAGGTGTGGTGGCTCACGCCTGTAACCCCAGTTACTTGGGAGGCTGAGGCAGGAGAATCACTTGAGCCCAGGAGGTGGAGGTTGTAGTGAGCTGAGATCACGCCACTTCACTCCAGCCTGGGCGACACCGCAACTCTGTCTCGGAAAAAAAAAAAAAAGACAGAAAACAAACCATAAGTAACAGTAAGCAGAATAGTGGTTGCCTGGAGCTCAGGTGGAGGGGAGAGGTGGGAAGGAGGAACTAAAAAGGGGCATGAGGAAAGTTTGGGAGGAAGTGGAATATGTTTACTATCTTGATTGTGGTGATAGTTGGGTATAAACATATGTTAAATCTCACCAATTATACCATTTAAATATGTGCAGTTCATTGTATAATTAAGTCTCAATAAAGCTATAAAGAAAACAATTCAGTTGCATTTAGTACATTCACAATGTTGTACAACCACTTTGATACAGTTCTAAGAACACTTCCATCACTCCAAAGTAAAACCCTTTACCATTAAGCAGTATTTCTCCTCCCCTAAACTCCTCCCCTCAGCCGCATCAACCTGCATCTGACTCCATGGGTTTATCTACTCTGGATATTTCATAAATATGGAACCATACAATACATGACCTTTTGTGTCTGGTTTCTTTCATTTAGCATAATTTTTTCAAGGATATCAGGATTTTTAAAACACTTTCCAAGTGATTCTGATACGGAATCAAGATCTCCACAAAGCAGGTGTGGGGCAGGGTAGGCAATCAGATTCCATTTTAACTAAGCACTTGTGTGCAAGGAAATCACAAATATCTCATTTAATTGGTGTGTCTATCATTCCCTTTTTACAGGCAGGGAAACTGAAGCTCAGAGAGGTGAAATCACCCACCTGACATCACATAGGTATTTGAAAGCAAATTGGTCTGACTCTCCAGCACCATGTCTGCACTGCACCCAGGCCCCTCTCCCAAATGAGCACTCGGGAACCATCAGAAAGGAACAGTGGGCTGTGCCTACTGACTGGCAAGCCTGGAAGCTATAGGCAGAGTTCATGTACTGGCTAGAGAACATAGGACTTAAGGGTATTTGAGCTCAACTGTTAAAATACCCTGCAACTAGAGAAGAAAGTCAACAAACATGAAAGGTAGGAGAGAACTTAGACCAATTTGTAAAAGCACTCATTTTTGAAACCAAGGCCCAAAGAAAGTAGATGGGCAAAACATGGTCAGATGCCTCCTGAATTTCAAAAAAGCTATCAATAATTTTTACTTTTCATTGATCCTGGGAACAGGGTCTTCCCCAAACATAAAAACAAAACTCATTTTTACAATTTCTTGGCTACCACCGTATTATTAGCCATGGTTTCAATTCATTTCGTCAACAGATACCATGCATATACTATCTTCCAGGCACATTCTAGGGAGGAGGGATACGGCAATGAACAAAGACAGATAACACCCCCTGTCCCTCACAGAGCTATATTCTATTCAGTTGGTACAAAAGTAATTGCTGTTTTTGCCACTGAAAGTCACAGCAAAAACCACAATTACTTTTGCACCAACCTAAAAAGCTGATGGGGCAGCAAACTATGGATAGGAGGGAATTTCCTCAACTGGATAAAGAACTTCTTTGCAGCCAACTTCATACTTAATGGTAAGAAATTGGATGTTTTCCCCTTAAGATCAGGAACAAAGCAAGGTGCGTCTCTCACTACTCCTACTCAACATTTTACTGGAAATCTTAGCTAGTGGAATAAGCCAGAAAAGGAAATAAAAGCTCTACAGATTGAAATGGAAGAAATAACACTACCTTTGTTTGCGGATGATCTGTCTGTCTATGCAGAATATCCCAAAGAATTGATCAAAACAAAAATTGCCAAAACAGCACTTATAGCAAGGTTACAAGATACAAGGTTAATATACAACAACCTATTGCTTTTCTATATGCCAGCAATGAACAACTGGAATTTGAAATCAAGAAATAGCAAGGAGATCTGTATGGCTCCAAAGGAACTGAAATTAGAATTAGGTTGAGTGAGGGAAAGAAGCAGATGGAGGCTAGAAGCAGATCATGATGAAGGGCCCTGTGAGGAAGTTGGCTTTTACTATGAGTGATTTAGGAAGCCACTGGAGGATCTCAGCAAAGGAGGGATATTATCTGTTGTACCTTCACCCCCAACCCCCCACGACACACACACAAACTGCTCCCTGATCCAGTTTTTATTTGTAAATTCAGGTTTTAGTGACCTCCAACTAAAGTAATTATACCCATCAGCTTAGTGAAATGCTAACAGAATTTATCCTGTCAGTAGCAGAACTGCCTGAAGCAGCAACATAATCGAGGTCCTAAATCCTTGAGACAGAGAGGGCAAGATGTAGAAGAAAACTGCCCAATGCTAGGACATGCCTGGTTATCTGGCTAAAGATGGTGGTCATTTGTAAACTCCAGTGGCACAACTTGCAGGCCCTAGAGAAGACACAGAGAATTGCCCAGCAAGGACTGAGCTAAGCCAGGTGAGTCCCTGAGGAACAGGGGTAGACAAGGTGACAACAGGCAGAAATCCCTAGACGGCCATGTGCACAGGAAGTCTCCTGCAGGGAGGCACTCCTATTTCCCACTCCAGGGCCTGGAATCTTAAAGACAGCAGAGTCTCAAGGTGAGAATATGGGCTTCACAAGAGATCCAAATCATAGCTCCACCACCTGTTAGAGCTGTAAATACTGGTTCAAATTAATCCATCTCATCTGCACTTTAGTTTCTAATCTATAAATTAGGCATTATAGATGCCTAATATGCCAACATTAGAGCATCCAAATTCTTAAAACAAGTATTCTAGACCTAAAGAAAGACTTAGCCACCTTATTTTAGTGAGGGACTTCAACACCCCACTGACACAGCATTAGAAAGATCATCGAGGCAAAAAACAAAGAAATACTGGACTTAAATTTTACACATGACCAAATGAATCTAATAGACATCTACAGAGTACTCCATGCAGCAACGACAAACTATACATTCCACCCATCTGCAAATGGCAAATAACCTAAAATTGACCACGTGCTTGGCCATAAACCAAGTATCAGTGAATTCAAGTCATTGAAATCATATCAACCATACTCTCAGACCACAGTGGAATAACAGCATAAATTAGGCATAACAGCACCCACCTCACAGGGTTTAGTGCTGATGACTAAATAAGACAATACAAGTAACAAACTTGGAACAGCGCCCAGCACGAGGTACTCAAATGTCAGTTGTTACTATCTTGCTTGCAATACTCTTTCCCTGGAAAGCAGTGCTGGTCACTGGTCTGCTGTCAGCTCTCTCTCTGGACAGCTTTACCAATTGTTCCATGACCCACAGAGCATGTACTGGTTGTACAGCTTCCTCCCGGCTGCCGTGACTGGGTTGGACAAAGAGTGACTTCCTGCCAGGGCTCTGGATCAGAGAGCAGCTTGTCGCCTAAGCAGGGCGAGGCTTTCCTCCAGGATGGCCACTTGTCCTCTCCCCAAGCTGCAGGTGTCCATCAAGACAAATACCAGAGGCCTTCTTGCTCCTCCATACAGCTGACTCTTGAGTATTCCATCCAATCACTGACTTATGAGAGCAGATGGACAACGGTCATCAGACCGCTGCTTCCAGGAGGGAAAAGAATAACATCACCACCACCTATGGGGTAACTGCTTGTACACCACAGAGCAGAGCTCAGCCACGAGGCTGGGACAAGCAATGACCAGAGCATGTTCTGATCTGCATAAGGGGGTGGCAGCTCAAGGGCAGAACAGAAGCAGATATGGGCTTAGAGGGGTTCTCTCTGCCTGTCAGAGAAGCGGTACTCAGGGCCTGCCAGTGTCATTTCACCATGTCTACCTTCCCAACCTCATCTCCTATTAGTCCCCTACCATGGGTGCCACCCAGACACCAACCCAGGACGGCCCTCTAATAACCCCTCCCTCCTCAAGCCCTGCATTTTTCTTAGCTCATGTGGTAGACGTTGCAACGCCCTCCCCAACACCATTTCTCCACTTCTTCCATAGGAAGAGTTCATGTTCCAGGTTCCCTTGAGAGAGGGGTGGCAGATGTTCTGCCTGTGGGATATAAGAAGTGATGTGTGGCACTTCTGGGTTGTGCCCTTAAAAGAAAGGAGCATACTTTCCCTTCCCAGCAGCTGAAAGATAAGCAAGCAGGGGGAGCCATTTTAGACCCCAAAGAAGAGCAGCACCTGGGGCCTGGTGGAACAATGGGGAGAAAGCAAGGCCCAGGAACCTTCAGAGCCTGAGCAGAGCCACCACAGGTAACTTGCAGTTCATCCTGAGAGGAAAATAAATTTCTCTGGTTTTAGCCAGCTATGTTGTTATCTCTGTTATGGCACCATAATCCATATTCCAATTAAGCTCACACTGCTCTCTTTGTTTAAGGGGAGGAGGACATGTTCCTGCGATAAGGCCAGTGTAGTCCCATGAGAAAAGCTGTGGATGGCAACAAAGAGGTACCCACTCCAGTGCCCCAAGGTTCACTTTGGCCTAAAACTGAGATTTACCCAGGGTGAGAACATGACCCAAACAGATGTAGCAATAAGTAATAATAAGCACAGGAGAGGCCCTCTTTGACACTAGAAAATTCTTTCTGAGTCTAACCTGTATTCAGGACTGAACTCACCTACACAGAAAGAAACCCAAGGGAGCCTGAGCTGGCTCCTAGAAGAGAATTTATTAAGTGATGCTGGTATAGTGAGAAACCTCATTTGGAAAAGCAAATCTAAACTGACCTTCTAAATTCACTTTGCAACTAAAGGCTTGGCTGAGAGCAGAAGAACCATATGAGTAACAGGATTACAGAAGGGACGTCAGAAGGGATACCTTAGGGACAGATGATTGGTTTATTCCCCTTGATGCCTCTGAATCCTTGCTATGCCTATTCCTGGCACAGGGATGCTTTTCCTCTTCCCCGGCTTCTAGTCCAACTCCTATCTAGCCTCACTCCTCAAGGCATGGGTTAGTCTGCTCAAGCTGTCATAACAAAACATTACAGACTGGGTGGCTTAAACAACAGATATTTCTTTATCACAGTTCTGGAGGCTGGAAAGTACAAGATCAAGGTCCCAGCCTATTTGGTTCCCAGTGAGGCCCCTCTTCCCAGCTTGCAGAGAGCTATCTTCTTGCTGCATCTTCATATAGGGGGCTAGGGGGAGCTTTCTATTCCCTTAATCCCATCATGAAGGCTCCACGCTCGTGACATCATTTAAACTTAATTATTGCCAAATACCATCACACTGAGGGTCAGGACTTCAACAGATGAATTTTAGGGAGGAAGGCAGGACACAATTCAATTCACAGCAAGGCCTAACTCAAATGTCTTTCTCCTCTCAACAGTCCAGCTCCTACCCTACAGGCAAAATCTGAATCTGTGTTCCCACAGCACTTTACATGTTCCTAACACAGAACTTAGCCTTCTCACGTTGTTTATGAGCTTTTCTCCCCACATGAAAGGGCCTGGTCTCATGCACACCTAATTCTACATCATCACTTTAGAAATGAGGAGATCAGCCAGGCACAGTGGCTCACGCCTGCAATCCCAGCACTTGGGGAGGCCAAGGCGGGCAGATCACCTGAGGTCGGGGGTTCGAGACCAGCCTGACCAACATGGAGAAACCCCGTCTCTACTAAAAACACAAAATTAGCCAGGCATGGTGGTGCATGCCTGTAATCCTGGCTACTCGGGAGGCTGAGGCAGGAGAATCACTTGAACCCGGGAGGCAGAGGTTGCAGTGAGCCAAGATCGCACTATTGCACTCCAGCCTGGGCAACAAGAGCGAAAAAAAAAAAAAAAGAAAGAAAGAAAAGAAATGAGGAGATCAGATCTATGAAGAGACCTGCCTGAGATCACAAAGGGAACAGTGGCAGGTTGCTACTAAGATCAGTCTACGTGCTCTCAGACCAAAACTACTACTTCTGCTCAAACTTACTGGCCCAGAAATTGAGGAGTCCAAAACCAAGAAATTTCTGCAGGGTACTTTCGAGTCCCAATGGTTCTGCTAGAAGCCCCAGGAATCTCCATCAGAGAAATCCATTAGAACCCAAGTTTGGGACCACTTGAGGCCCAGAGTTCAAGACCAGACTGGATAATATGGCAAAACCCCATCTGTACTAAAAATACAAAAATTAGCTGGGTGTGGTGGTGCATGCCTGTAATCCCAGCTACTTGGGAGGCTGAGGCAGGAGAATTGCATGAACCCCGAAGGCGGAGGTTGCAGTGAGCCAAGATCACGCCACTGCACTCCAGGTTGGGCAACACAGTGAGATTCTGCCTCAAAAAAAAAAAAAAAAAAAAAAAAAAATCAGAGCCTTCAGCATAAAGGGGGTACTTTTTTACAGTTACTATCAACACGCAGCACAAATCCTATAATATTCTGTTTTTCACTTAGGCAGAATGTCAAGTTCACACTGCCTGTAAACTAAAACATAGGTTGCCTGGTATCAGAATCTCACTCTGAAACGTCTCCCCAACTAAACTCCCCACACTGTCTGAAATTCCACCCTAGAGATAAGGGCTTTCTCAGAAGCCTGAGGTGAAACCAGGATACTATTAAGTTGGTTCTGTTCTTTCAAATTTTTGGTTATCAGATTAGTCAAGTATCCAGTAAAACCCTGATAAACTGGGGCAAGGCTTTGATGGGAGAAAGGTAAGGGGTGATGCCTGGAAGAGGGGTGCCTTCTGGAGAGCTGGGGCAGAATGAGGCAGCCACACTACAGAATCTTCAGCATACACTGCTATGTTCACTCTCACTGATAGCCAGCTACGTGATAAAGGCTGCACATGTCTACCGAGCCCCATCCACATATGATAATACCGAGGCTCTTGCTGGTTAGTGGCACAGTCAGGGCTGGTGGCTAGGCTTTAAATTTTCCATCTAGATCACAGCAAGATGGATGGTCTAGTTCCTTCGGTCTGGTAACTGCTAAACGTATCAGCAATGAGGCATGGGAGATACATTTGGGTAATCGCCATGTTGTCTAGGAGGCTGTGTCCACCTGACATGTGGGCAGGGGTACATTCCTTCCTGGCTGCACAAATCCTGCCCTCACTGAGAGGATACAAAAATGATCAGGCTGTGCCCTCACTGAGAGGGTACAGAAATGATCAGACAGTGGGTGAGTGGTCTGTGCGGCACATTCTGCCACCAAATTGATCAATTTTACAAAGAAACACTTTAAACAAATTAAAACATAAAGATTTAAAAAACCTTTTGGCAACAAGTTAAAGCACAGGGATTTAAAAGACTCTCGTTTCCCTTAAAGCATTTTATAATTGTCCACCCCTACTAGTTTAGTGAGTATACAGCAGGCCTTATTTTTATTTATTTATTTATTTATTTTTGAGACGGAGTCTCACTCTGTCACCGAGGCTGGAGTGCAGTGGCCAGATCTCAGCTCACTGCAAGCTCCGCCTCCCGGGTTCACGCCATTCTCCTGCCTCAGCCTCCTGAGTAGCTGGGACTACAGGCGCCCGCCACCTCGCCCGGCTAGCTTTTGTATTTTTTAGTAGAGACGGGGTTTCACCGTGTTAGCCAGGATGGTCTCGATCTCCTGACCTCGTGATCCACCCGTCTCGGCCTCCCAAAGTGCTGGGATTACAGGCTTGAGCCACTGCGCCCGGCCAAGCAGGCCTTATTTTTTAAAACTGGTAAACAAAAATCTCCAGTTCACCAAGAAATTTCCAAATCTCATTGAAAAGGATCCTTCGGTATTAAGGAGATTAAAATCCCAGGTCAGTATAATGCATGAGATCCAAGAGTGAGACATGAAAGTAGAAAATCAATTACTAAAAAAAAAAAAAAAAAAAAAAAAAGAAAGACAAAATAAAAGAAAATCAATCACTCAGGCTTCTTAATTATACAAAAATGGCAATGTCTTGTCTATTGGTTTCGTAGCTCATCAGTAGTTGGCTGAGTTCAGAACTCAGATCTCTGACTACCTGGGTAAATGCTTTCACTGAAATAAAGAGAGACTATATATTCAGAGTTTACTATAGGCCAGACATTTTACAAAGCATTTCCCCTTGGGTCATTTACTGTAACAAAGTTATGAGGTAGGTAGTACTATTATCTCTATTTAGCAGATGGGAAAATTGAAGTTTAGCAAGTTCTCTGCCCAAGGTCCTGGAGCAAGCAAGTGGTAGAGCCTGTATTCAAACTCAGGTGAGCTGACACATATTACTCAACATAAACCAAGTCATGCAAGTACAGTTAACCAAGAATCCCAAAGCCAGGTGGTGGATCAGCATCTGGCCAGGAATACCTGCCCCACACCGAGGTACATTATGCTGGGCAAACTCCCTCCTCAGACAATTACCATGAACAGGGAGCGGGAGAGGTACTATGTCCTAGCACAGACAGCACACATCATGATGGTCAGGCAAGCAGGACTTCCCTGGGTCCCTCAGTGGCCTCTTGCCTGTCAAGCCTTAGTCTTTGAAACAATCTGACTCTGGTAGCTTTGTGCTGTCTGGGGTAGGCTGCACCCTACTTCCAGTGTTGTACCCTCATCCTGCCCAGATGTCACTCCATTAAGATATCCAGTGCCTGCTATTTCTACTGGCTCCTGACACCTCAATGATCTCCATTTACTCAACATAATCTCCAGCCTTCAGTGCTGGTTGTCTCCACGTGCTGCAGAGCCCATGGGATACTACAGTGACTCAAGATGACTCAACATAATTCCTCCCCAACAGCACTCAGAATCCAGCTAGAGAGCTCACACAAATGCACCCACCTCAGCCACATATGGCTGGATGAGAAGGATGAAATTATGGAAAGCAAGGAGAAGAAGGAAATCCACTTCCCCATACCAGGCCTTGAAATAGGCTCATGAAAAAGATTAGCTTATAAACTAATTACAAGAACTCAGGTTTACACTCAGAAAGAGAGAGCAAGGTCTGAAGACCTGAAGAGAGTCCGACAGTGACTGAGGGAACAGATGGGATTCACAACCCTTGTGTCCAGCTCCAAAACTTATGCTTTCAGAAGCATCATCCTGTCCTTACACATTATTTAGCAAGAGAGTGATATAATCAGGTTTCTACTTTCAAAGATCAATCTGACGGCAAAATGATGGATAACCACAGTGAGTAAAGAATGATGGGGGGAAACTGATTAAGAAATGACCACAACAACCAGGGCAAGAGGGGAAACCTGGATTAGTGCCATGGGACTGAAAAGAAGATTAATTTGGAGGTAAGTCAGATAAAAGGAAACAGATAAAAGGAAACACCATGCCTGCCTAAGTATGCTTTTTATTGAAGCATAAAACATACACAGAAAAGTACACACAAATAAACATATAAATCAATACTTTTTCATAAATGAAATATGAAAGTCACCGTATAGTCACCATGCAGATCAGGAAACAGAACATTTCCGGAGCCCTAGAAGTCTCCCTCCTGCCCAGTTTCCAGTCCTATCTACCTCCTCCCAAAGGTAACGACTGTTCTGACCTCAAATACCATAAATTAGTTCTTACTCATTTTTGAACTTTATATAAGCAAAACCATATAATCTGTATCAGTTTATGCTAGCTTATTTGGTTGTTGTTTTGAGATGGAGTCTCACTCAGTCGCCCAGGCTGGAGTGCAGTGGCACAATGTCGGTTCACTGCAACCTTTGCCTCCCGGCTTCAAGTGATTCTGCTGCCTCAACCTCCAGAGTAGCTGGGATTACAGGCATGCACCACCAAGCCCCGCTAATTTTTTTGTATTTTTAGTAGAGACAGGGTTTCATCATGTTAGTATGGCTGGTCTCGAACTCCTGACCTCAGGTGATCCCCCCCCTTGGCCTCTCAGAGTACTGGAATTACAGGCATGAGACACTGTGCTTGGCCTCGCATTATATTTCTAATGGATAATACAGCACATTCAAAGTCTTGACAGCATAAATGAAGGCTGACCCCTCGGAGGGTCAGAGTTCACCTTAGTCTGCATGGCTCTGCCCATCCTGAAACCTGATTGTATACTCTACTGGGAACACTGTCAGATGTCCTAGGAGTTCCATACACCATTTAATACCTACATGTTTTAATAGAAAATCTTTAAGCCAAGAAGTAGGTAGCGATATTACAATAGCAAGTAAAAAGCTGGGAAGATTATAGAATTTATTGGAAATCCATTAATTCTTCTGAAACTCCCCTGGAAACATGTAATTTTTCAATTTCTGTAAGCTTTAGAAGACATTTCCTAAAAGGTTCTCTGTAATAAGTTATAAAATGAGATTTTATGGTAACCTCTACTACTACTATTATGGTTTCTATGCAAAATAAACAGTGCTATTATAAATATCTTCAGTTGCACTTAAGATGAAACAGGATTCACATTTGGACCCGGCAGTAGAATCACATATCACCTTTTGGTTATCGTGCTCTTTTGTACTGCTGGCAAGGAAAACACACAGGTTTGGGAGAGTGGCATGATGGCACCCATGCTGCTCTGAGCACGAGTTCTCCTGCTGGCTTCTGAATGAGGTCCCTTTGCTTGACTGTCCCCACTTATACTGGAAGCAGCAAGGCCTTCAGAGGCTAAGCAACTGTGGCCTGCAGGAAGGCCACAGCTCCATGGTGCAGCCCGGAGGATCACTTAGTATGTTCAATCCTGTGGGATTCAACTGGAACAGACAAACCTAATGCCTGCATTGTGTGTCAGAAAACACAAGCACTGTGGCCAAGCAACCGAGCCATCCATGACACAATGAAGAATGAAGATACTTACTTGGGGAACTGGCAGAGACCCGCTTCCTGGTCAGGGTCTCCTGGCTGGGCTTGTCTGAAGCTGAAGGGCCCCTGGTTTGGACATGCCTCTTTCCCGGGCTCTCCTCTGGCTCCAGTGACTTCTCCATTCCATGGAAATACTTCATGTGATAGTGCAACAGTTTCGCTTTGCGGAAAAATTTTAAACAGTCCACAACCTTGCATCTAAACTTATGGTCTAGGTCGACAGCTGGTGCATTAGATGACACAAAATCATCTGTTTTCTTAAAAGTATTTGTTACTGAAAAAAATAAAAACAAAAGCAAAGGTTCCTTGTATTTATCCCAGTTATTACAAAACATGCACTAACACATGACAACTGAAGGTGAAAGACTAGCGTGCATATGTAGCCTGAGACATCAGACTGCCATTACCTCCTCAAATTACTGTTTAGAGAGAATGAAAACAACTTCAGGTCAAATAAAACTTAACTGTGATTCATCTTTAGGAAGAAGAAATCAACATGTTTATTTTCAACAGTCATACAAGTTTTCAGGGTTTCACATACTTTAAGGAAAAATCCTTAAAAAACAAAATAAAACAAAACAAAACAAAATATCAAGGATCTCAGGCCAGGCAGAGTGGCTCACACTTGTAATCCTAGCACTTTGGGAGGCCAAGGCAGGTGGATCACTCAAGATCAGGAGTTCATGACCAGCCTGACCAACATGGTGAAACCCCATCTTTATTAAAAATACAAAAAAATGGGCTGGGCATGGTGGCTCACACCTGTAATCCCAGCACTTTGGGAGGCCAAGGGAGGTGGATCACCTGAGGTCAGGAGTTCAAGACCAGCCTGGCCAATATGGTGAAACCCCGTCTCTACTAAAAATACAAAAATTAGCCAGGCATGGTGGCAGGTGCCTGTAATCCCAGCCACTTGGGAGGCTGAGGCAGGAGAATTGTTTGAATCTGGGAGGCGGAGGCTGCAGTGAGTCAAGATCATGCCATTGCACTCCATCCTGGAAGACAAGAGCAAGACTTTGACTCATACAAAAAACAAACGAACAAAAAAATTAGCCAGGCATCGTGGAGCACACCTGTAATTCTAGCTATTCGGGAGGCTGAGGCATGATAATCGCTTGAACCCAAAGGCAGAAGTTGCAGTGAGCTGAGATCATGCCACCCTGGGCAACAGAGCCAGACTCTGTCTCAAATAATAATAATAATAATAATAAAATAAAAATTTTAAAAATCAAGGATCTCAAGCTGGTACTTACGAGTTGGACCAGACTTACATTCACTACCATCCTGGTACCCATCCTTGTGGACGGAAATAGGGAATATTCCTCAGTATCTTTCTGTGAAACCTAAGAGATTTTACGCCAGTTTTTGAGCAAGGGAAATGTAACAGTTACAAAGGTTTTAGTACTGAGTCTTTGAGATTTCAACACGTACTTTGTTTTATGACATACTTTGTCTGATCAAAAGGATCCAGAATTGGCCAGGTGCAGTGGTTCACACCTGTAATCCCAGCACTTTGGGAGGCCGAGGTGGGTGGATCACCTGAGGTCACGAGTTCGAGACCAGTCTGGACAACATGGTGAAACCCCATCTCTACTAAAAATACAAAAATTAGCTAGGCATGGTGGCACATGCCTGTAATCCCAGCTACTCGGGAGGCTAAGGCAGAAGAATTGCTTGAACCTGGGAGGCAGAGGTTGCAGTGAGCCAAGATCACACCACCGCACTACAGCTTGGGTGACAGAGCAAGACTCTGTTTCAAAAAAAAAAAAAAAAAAAGAAAGGCCGGGCGTGGTGGCTCATGCCTGTAATCCCAGCACTTTGGGAGGCCAAGGCGGGTGGATCACAAGGTCAGGAGATCAAGACCATCCTGGCTAACACGGTGAAACACCGTCTCTACTAAAAATACAAAAAAAATTAGCTGGGCATGGTGGTAGGCGCCTGTAGTCCCAGCTACCCGGGAGGCTGAGGCAGGAGAATGGCGTGAACCCGGGAGGCAGAGTTTGCAGTGAGCCGAAATCGTACCACTGCACTCGAGCCTGGGTGACAGAGCAAGACTCTGCCTCAAAACAAAAAAAAAAAAAAAAAAAAAGGATCCAGAATAGGACAAATAAGTTCTAGTATTCTACAGCACTATAGGGTGACTATAGTTAATAATAATTTATTATATATCTTCAAATAGCTAGAAAAGCAGATTTTGAATGTTCTAAACACAAAGAAATAAATGTTCAAGGTAATGGATTTGCTAATTATCCTGATTTAATCATTATACATTGTATACATGTAAGGAAATATCACTGTACCACATGAATATGTAAAATTATTACATGTCAATCAAAAATAACAATAAATGAGGCCAAGG
This sequence comes from Theropithecus gelada, assembly GCF_003255815.1. Lineage (NCBI taxonomy): Eukaryota > Metazoa > Chordata > Mammalia > Primates > Cercopithecidae > Theropithecus > Theropithecus gelada. Next base: position 66,760,364 of record NC_037678.1, read on the forward strand.
CAAAAGGATCACTTGAGGCCAGGATCCTCAAGATCAGTGTAGGCAACTCAGCAAGACCCCATCTGTACAAAAAAAATATTTTTTTTTTATTAGCCAGGCATGATGCATGTGCCTATAGTCCCAGCTACCCAGGAGGCTCAGGTGGGAGGATCCCTTGAGCCCAGCAGGTTCAGGCTGCAGTGAGCCATGACTGCACCACTGCACTTCAGCCTAGGCAACAAAGCAAGACCCTGTGTCAAAAATGAATAAAATAACAATAATAAATGCAAAAGAAACAACAACAAAAAGGACCCAGAGACTACAAGAAAAACCAGCTAACTAAATGGAGGTAGAAGGCATAAGGAGGACTCATAGGACTCAATGATCAATTTCAAAGCGACAATAAAAGCATGACCCTAAAAAACAAATCAGCAGAAGGCAATAGTCGGTCAGGCACCAATGACAAAAACTAAACCCATCACAAGGACTTTTTTTTTTTTTTTTCCCTTGAGACGGAATCTCGCTCTTGTCTCCCAGGCTGGAGTGCAATGGTGAGATCTCAGCTCACTGCAACCTCCACCTCCCCAGTTCAAGTGATTCTCCAGCCTCAGCCTCCCAAGTAGCTGGGATTACAGTCGCCCACCACCATGTCCATCTTTTTTTGTTTTGTTTTGTTCGTTGCTTTAGTAGAGACTGGTCCAGGCTGGTCTCGAATGCCTGACTTCAAGTGATCCACCCGCCTTGGCCTCCCAGAGTGCTGGAATTACAGGTGAGTCACCACCCGCGGGCCACAAGAACCTCTTGTGTGTTAGAAATGCAGTTTCTTGAGGACTCCCTTTAGAATGTCTTCCCACCAACGAAAACAGTCACCTTAAGTCACTCCTATGCTACAGATTTGGTCACCCAAGAATATATCAAATGGACCTTTTTTTAAAAATTAGGAATTCAATGTGCAATGAATGGACCTTTCTCGAGTTAATCAAATTTTTCTTAAACACAGTCACACAATTTCCACTGGAAGCAGGTAGCCTGTTAAACCTTTGGTAAGTATTATGATTATTTTTTCAAGTGTCATCCCATAATCAGAAGTAATTTTAAAATTCTTAAATTTGATCTAAATTATACTCTACATTTCAAAATTAGGTTTGCTGGTCTGAAGGATGCTATTATAGAGCCAATTTAAACCAACAAAAACCTATACACATACATCCCAAAGCAGAATACCTTAAAATCACTTTCTACCTATAACAAGAGATATAAAAGACACCAGATCAGTTAGTTGCAGGTAAGAGAAGAAAAAGTTGGCCAGGCACAGTGGCTCACGCCTATAATCCCAGAACGTTGGGAGACCAAGGCAGGCAGATCATATGAGGTCAGGAGTTCCAGACCAGCCTGGCTAACATGGTGAAACCCCATTTCTACTAAAAATACAAAAAATTAGCTGGGCGTGGTGGTGTGTGTCTATAATCCCAGCAACTCGGGAGGCTGAGGCAGGAGAATCGCTTGAACCCGGAGGCAAAGGTTGCAGTAGCTGAGATCACGCCATTGCATTCTGGCTTGGGCAACAAGAGCGAAACTCTGTCTCAAAAAAATAAAATAAAAAGGAGAAGTAAAAGTGACACAATGTGAAATAGAATACACACTTCTCAGACAAATAATTGGACAGGAAAAGTATGTCAGTGGAGAAGCTCAAAACACAAACCTTTAATACATCCAATTCTTTCCTAAAACAAAAAATAGTTTGTTTGGAATATCCTTCTCTTGATCTATATAAACTTGCCATTTTGCACGTCACAAAAGACTAAGGCTGGAACCCTGTGCAGCGGCTCACAACTATAATTCCAGCACTTTGGGAGGCTGAGGCAGGCAGATCACTTGCGGTCAGGAGTTCAAGACCAGCCTGGCCAACATGGTAAAACCCCGTCTCTACTAAAATGAGAAAAATTAGCCAGGCATGGTGGCACGTGCCTGTAGTCCCAGCTACTTCGGAGGCTGAGGTGGAAGAATTGCTTGAACCCAGGAGGCAGAGGTTACAGTGGGTCAAGATCACGCCACTGTACCCCAGCCTGGGCAACAGAGTGAGACTTTGTCTCAAAAAAAGAAAAAAAAAGAAAAGAAAAATTAGCTGGGCATGGTGGTGCACCCCTGCAGACCCAGCTACTCAGGAGATCGAGGCAGGAGACTCACTTGAACCCGGAGGTGGAGACTGCAGTGAGCCGAGATCGTACCATTGCACTCCAGCCTGGGTGACAAGAGCGAGACTCCGTCTCAAAAACAAAAACAAAAACTTTGCACTCGTGTGTACACACAATGGTCATCTACATAAAGCAAACAGCACAGGGGCTAAGTGTGGGTTCTGCAGCTGGACAGCCTATTTCAAACCCAAGTTCTTCCACCTACACCCTAGACTCAATTTCCCCATGTGCAGGATGGAGACGATAATGGTAACAACTTCGCTGAGTTGTGAGAATTAAATAATACATGCAAAGAGCCTAGAAAGGTGTACGGCACATAATAAGTGTTCAATTAATACTGTCTACTACGACTATTCAATGTCATTTTAAATTTCAGGAATTAACCTAATCATAAGCAGAAGAGGGGAAGTGCCCACCACCCACAGCCTCACTGCATGCTCCTGCCAGAGTCAGTATGGTATAATACAAAAAGCACAACATTAAATCCCAGGTCTACCTTTCATTAGCAGCATAAATTAGCTGTGCAAGCTAGTCTAATTATCCAGATTCTTCAGGGAAGAATACAACCTATTTCAAAGAGTTGGAGAAAAGGTTATGAATAATGTATGTACTTGGCACAAAGTAGGTGATCAACACATGGAAGCCATTATCATTTCAAATATAAAATATATCATAAGCAGGCTTATGTTATTTCTGGAACATAGCTGGAGACAGCTATTATAATTATCAACCAAGTGTGAAACATTTCTTCAACCAGTCTTCATATGCCCTGGCTGGAACACATATCACCCTGTAAGAATTTCATTTTGTCTACGTCCTCCTGAAAAGTGTGAAATTCAAAACCAACTATAAGGTTCCTAGTATGACTATTCACATATCAGTGGGATTATTATCTCCACCTTTTGGGACATCTTTTACTATGACACCTAAAGATTTTCATTTTTAATACTCACTTTATATAATGCAGGATAGTACCAAGCTTGTTCCACCAAAATACTGAACATTGTTTTATCTTTTTAAAACGTAAATAACAGTACATGTTGGTGGGGCACGGTGGCTCATGCCTGTAATCCCAGCATTTTGGGAGGCCAAGGCAGGCAGATCACCTGAGGTTAGAAGTTCAAGACCAGCCTGGCCAACATGGTGAAACCCCATCTCTACTAAAAATACAAAAAATTAGCCGGGCGTGGTGGCAGGTGCCTGTAATCCCAGCTACTCGGGGGGCTGAGGCAGGAGAATCGTTTGAACCTGCTAGGCGGAGGTTGCAATGAGCTGCAATGACACCATTGCACTGCAGCCTGGGCAATAAGAGCCAAACTCTGTCAGAAAACAAAAGGAAAAAAGAAAAAGACATGACTGGCCAGGAATGGTGGCTCACGCCTGTAATCCCCGCACTTTGGGAGACCAAGGTGGGTAAATCAATTGAGGTCAGGAGTTCAAGACAAACCCGGCCAATATGGCAAAACCCCGTCTCTACTAAAAATACAAAAATTAGCTAGGTGTGGTGGTGCATGCCTGTAATCCCAGCTACCTGGGAGGCTGAGGCAGGAGAATTGCTTGAACCCAGGAGGCGGAGGTTGCAGTGAGGCGAGATCACACCATTGATCTCCAGCTTGGGTGACAAGAGCGAAACTCCATCTCAAAAAAAAAAAAAAAAAAAAGACATGGCCAAACTATGTTGAAAGATAGATATGACTGGACCAATAATCTGCCAATCCAGTAAACCCTTCAAAGGAAGCAAGTTCAGTTTACAGGATAAAAACTCCTCCCCCAGCAAAAGCAAAATCCTTGATTCCTCACAGCTAAGCAAAAGTTAGTACAGCTGAAACTCCAAAGGAGCGCAAGCTTGGCACTCGGGTGGACCAGCTGCATCTGACAGGCAGTATTAGGATCAGAGAGGCTCAGGTGAGCAGGGATGCTCCTCAGGAGGGAAGACACTGCCAGGTGGCACCATCACAAAGACCCTGGCCAAACCAAAGGCTCTTTTCAATTTGGCAACACTAAGACAAAGTAAAGTAGTTGCTGCTTTTTCTCTGATGGAATAAACATCAAAAGAAGATTTGAGCATTACAAATCTTTAACCATGGAAGCTCAGGAAGTAAGATTTCCCAGTGAAATCAGTGAAGTATAACTCACTGTGATACAAGCAAGCTCTTCTGATTATAAGCCAGTTGATAATCTACCCTGCACTGCTGGAAAAAACAACACAAGCATCAAAGTGAGAAAAGCTGCAAATAGGGTATGAATCAGTTATGTATTATAGCCTGTGACAAAATCTGATAAATTACACAATTTGCTATAATTTCAGAACCACAAATCAAAAAGTAGATTCTTCCAGAAATAGAGCTCTAAAGAAAAAAAGTAGATAAAAATATTATATATGAATAAAATGTTTATGCTAACTTTTCAATGATGAGAAAATGTTTAGGATATGTTAAAGTATAATACAACAAAAAAGGCCAGATGTGGTGGCTCATGCCTGTAATCCCAACGCTTCGGGAGGCTGAGGCAGGTGGATCACCTGAGGTCAGGAGTTCAAGACCAGCCTGACCAACATGGTAAAACCCCGTCTCTACTAAAAATACAAAATTGGCCAGGCCTGGTGGCTCACGCCTATAATCCCAGCACTTTGGGAGGCTGAGGTGGGCGGATCATTTGAGATTGGGAATTCGAGACCAGCCTGGCCAACATGGTGAAACCCCGTCTCTACTAAAAATATTTAAAAAAAAAAAAAATCAGCTGGGCATGGTGGTGCATGCCTGTAGTCCCAGCTACCTGGGAGGCCGAGGCAGGAGAATCGCTTGAACCCGGTAGGCGGAGGTTGCAGTGAGCTGAGATTGCACCATTGCACTCCAGCCTGGGCAACAAAGTGACAAACTCTGTCTCAAACAGTAAATAAATAAATAATATTTTAAAATAGAACAATAAAAAAGACACATAAACACCAAGACTTAAGCAATCATCCCTTTCTCATGAAGGTTTTGCAAAGTGGACTATTTTACTTTTGAACCCAAATTTTTAGAGATATGAAAAATTATATTTTCCAGACTTCACAACCTTATCCTAAGTTTTGCACACTACAGCCAAAAGGAACCCTCTGTATGCATAATAAAGGCTGCCAGTTCAGCCAGTCTAGACCATGTGGTTCCCTCTATTTGGCATGTTGTTCCCACTTGCAAACCAAGTCTTGCTCATCCTTCAAATACCACCTCCTTGCACAATGCCTTCACCCCGGTCTCTCCGCAGAAAAGATTCTGTCCTGCCTTGAAGATTTCCTGTAAGTACTTTATGGATCCTGTAGTCCTTCCCTTTCTATTTGTATAACAGTTGGTTTTGTTCATTCCTTTTTCTAAAATATTGAAATATCCAATGTGCTGCTTTTTTTTTTTTTTTGGACACGGAGTCTCTCTCTGTCGCCCAGGCTGGAGCGCAGTGGCATGATCTCAGCTCACTGCAACCTCTGCCTCCTGGGTTCAAGCGATTCTTCTGTCTCAGCCTCCCGAGTAGCTGGGATTACAGGTGTCCGCCATCACACCCGGCTAATTTTTGTATTTTTAGTACAGACCAGGTTTCGTCATTTAGGACAGGCTGGTCTCAAATTCCTGACTGCAGGTGATCCACCCACCTTGGCCTCCCAAAGTGCTGGGATTACAAGCATGAGCCACTGTGCCCGGCCTACAATATGTTGCATTCTTTACTTCTCTTACTTATGTTAGTGTACTGTCACATCAAACATGGGAGCTAGCCTCTCCAAGACTGTTTCCTCATTGTTAAATGGGAATAAGAATACTTATTTCACAAGTCTCCTATATGTTTCCATGAGGCAGTTAAAGACAAAACCCAGTTTTGTTTTGCTGTTGTTTGTTTGTTTTGTTTTTGAGACAGAGTCTCACTCTGTCAACCAGGCTGAAGTGCAGTGGAGCAATTTTGGGTCACTGCAACCTCCACCTCCAGGGTTCAAGCAATACTCCAACCTCAGCCTCCCGAGTAGCTACGATTAGAGGCATGTGCCACCATGCCCAGCTAATTATTTTTTATTTTTATTTTTATTTATTTTTTTTTTGAGATGGAGTCTTGCTCTGTCGCCCAGGCTGGAGTGCAGTGGCCGGATCTCAGCTCACTGCTAGCTCCACCTCCCGGGTTCACACCATGCTCCTGCCTCAGCCTCCCGAGTAGCTGGGACTAGAGGCGCCCGCCACCTCGCCCGGCTAGTTTCTTGTATTTTTTAATAGAGACAGGGTTTCACCGTGTTAGGCAGGATGGTCTCAATCTCCTGACCTTGTGATCCACCCGACTCGGCCTCCCAAAGTGCTGGGATTACAGGCTTGAGCCACTGTGCCCAGCCTATTTTGTATTTTTAGTAGAGACAGGGTTTCACCCTTTTGGCCAGGCTGGTCTTGAACTCCTGACCTCAGGTGATCCGCCACTTCAGCTTCCCAAAGTGTTGGGATTACAAAGCCTGAGCCACCGTGCCTGGCCACAAAAGCCAATATTAACAGCAAGAGGTTACTTGAATATTACTTGTCATTATTGTTGTCACTGACCTCACAGTTATTTGCTCAAAACAATCATAAGTTATGCATAATCCTAGCTAAGGGGCCATGTGTCACTGGTATAATCTGCAAAATTCTAACATCTAATTGCCCTACTTTATTAATCAAACAATGAAGGATTAGTGGTAATTAACAAAATCACAATAGGAACACTGAAATTATGCATTCAGCAAAAATATTCTACATTTTAAAATAGACCAGGCATAATGGCTCGCACCTGTAATTCCAGCACTTTGGGAGGCCAAGGTGGGTGGATAACTTGAGCCCAGGAGTTCAAGACCAGCCTGAGCAACATAGTGAGACCCTCATCTCTACAAAAAAATACAAAAAGTAGCTGGGTGTGGTGGCACGTACCCATAGTCTCGGCTACTCAGGAGACTGAGGCAGGAGGATAGACTGAACCCAGAAGGTCAATGCTGCAGTAAGCCGTGATCCCACCACTGCACTCCAGCTTGGGCAACAGCATGAGACAGAACCTGTCTCAAAAAATAAATAAATAGTGCTGGGGGGGCGGGGGTGGTTCATGCCTGTAATCCCAGCACTTTGGGAGGCCAAGGTGGGTGGATCACTTGAGGTCAGGAGTTCAAGACCAGCCTGGACAACATGAGGAAACCCTGTCTCTACCAAAAAATACAAAAATTAGCCAGGCATGGTGGTGCATGCTTGTAGTCCCAGCTACTCGGGAGGCTGAGGTGGGAGAATCACTTGAACCTGGGGATGGAGGTTGCAGTGAGCCGAGATTGCACCACTGAGACTACAGCCTAAGCAACAGAGTGAGACCCTGTCTCAAAAATAATTTAAAAATAATAATAAATTTTAAAAATTAAGAAACAGAATATGTGTGGTATAACTATGTGAATAAAGCTCAAAATATGGCCAAGCACAGTGGCTCATGCGTGTAATTTCAGCAGTCTGGGAGGCTGAGGCGGGCAGATCACTTGAGGTCAGGAGTTGAAGACCAGCCTGGCCAACATGGTGAAACTCTGTCTCTACTAAAAATCCAAAAATTTATCCGGGCGTGGTGGTGCGTGTCTGTTGTCCCAGCTACTCAGGAGGCTGAGGCACAAAAATTGCTTGAACCCAGGAGGTGGAGGTTGCCGTGAGCTGAGATGGTGCCACAGCACTCCAGCCTGGGTGACAGAATGAGATTCTCTCAAAATAAAAAATAAAACTCAAAATATTATCAGCAAAATAGAAAATTATGAATAGGGCCGGGCATGGTGGCTCACGCCTATAATCTCAGCACTTTGGAAGGACGAGATGGGTAGATCACGAGGTCAGGAGTTTGAGACTAGCCTGGCTAACAAGGCGAAACCCCGTCTCTACTAAAAATACAAAAGTTAGCTGGGCATAGTGGTGTGCACCTATAATCCCAGCTACTCGGGAGGCTGAGGCAGGAGAATCGCTCGAGCCCAGAGGCAGAGGTTGTAGTGAGCCGAGATTGTGCCAGGGCACTCCAGCCCAGGTGACACAGCGAGACTCCATTTCAAAAAAACAAACAGAAAAAAGAAACTAAGAGAGCCACTGGTTGTCAAATGGGCCTGCTGGGGCAGAGTCTATACACACAGGTGTGTATTCCCCTATGGGAGGATAGTTCATTTAGAATATACATGGCAGGAGTTGGTGACGCCAGCTAAGTGACATCATCCACTCTTAGCGTATTAATATGGTTCTTGTTAACATGGGAGCAGTTACTCAAAGACAGAGGGCAGAAGACATGTAAATTATTATTTAAAAAAAAAAAAAAAAAAGAGCAATGAGGGTCTCCCTATGTTGCCCAGGGCTTATCTCCAACTCCTTGGCTCAAGTAGTGATCCTCCTGCCTCAGCCTCCCAGAGTGCTGGGATTACAGGCATAAGTCACCATGCCCAGAAGAAAATATTATAAATTAAATCCTCAAAGGTTCTGGTTCAAAAGTGAGGGAGAACTCAATTACTCTTGGGGTAAGGTCATCTACTGAAACCAATTTATTCCTCTTTTAAAAGCAGTATGAAAATCACTATTTCCAAGTAGTTACTGGCATCATCATTTACATGCTCTGTCCTCTCCCTCCTGTTTAACAAATTATTGTTTGGAGGAATCAAGAAAAAGCACAGAGCTCTCTCCTGGGCATCCAGGCTCAAAATCTCAAGAGTCACCCTTTGCTCTTGTTGCTCCTAAATTACTACTATACTTTGGTATGTGCAGAGAAAAATGGTCCACAAATTTTGCTTTTAATAATGGTAACCCTAGGCCAGGCGTGGTGGCTCATGCTTGTAATCCCAACACTTTGGGAAGTCAAGGTAGGTGGATCACCTGAGGTCGGGAGTTGGAGACCAGCCTGACCAACATGGAGAAACCCCATCTCTACTAAAAAATACAAAATTAGCCAGGCGTGGTGGTGCAAGCCTGTAATCCCAGCTACTCAGGAGATAGAGGCAGGAGATTTGCTTGAACCCGGGAGGCGGAGGTTGTAAGTCGAGATCGTGCCATTGCACTCTAGCCTGGGCAACAAGAGCGAAACTCTGTCTCAAAAAAAAAAAAAAAAGGTAACCCTAAGCAGTGTTTTCGTTATCTATTTTCGAGGGAGGGTATGGAGTTAAACCCTAAAATGTTTCTTAATGATCCCTGCCTTCTGGTATTCATGCCCCGATATAATCTCTTCTTCTTGAGTGTGGGCCAAACCTATAACTTCTTTTTTTTTTTAATTTTAATTCAGTCTCCATAGAGATGTCAAAAATTGCCATTGCCAACCTATGCTGCAAGTTGTCACTGCAGTGTATTGGGAAAAGTTTTCAATTATTTTAATAATCACACCTCGGATAAACCTCATTAGCTAGGATACTGCCACTGGGCAAAGCTGTAACCTGTCTCTAACAGAATATGGCAAAGGAGGCAGTATGTCACTTTTATGATTGTATTAGGTAAGACTACAGTGTCTGTCTTACTAGGAAACACTCTTCCTCGGTGTCTTAGTGAAACAAGCTGCTACATTGTGAGCTACTCTACATGAGGCAAGGAACTGAGTGCACCAGCAAAAACCAAGGCCCTCAGTCTGACAGTCTACGAGGATTGAATGCCACCAACCATCAGGTAAGCCTGGAACCCTCCCCAGTAGAGTGCTCAGATAAGAATACAGCCTGAGCCAACCCTTGGATTATAAGTTTGCAGAGGACCTGGCTAAGCTATGCTTGAACTCCTCACCCACAGAAACTGTGAGAAAACAAATGTGTTGTTTCAGCTACTATATTTGTGGTAATACTGTCACACAGCAACAGATAATATAGAGTGGGATCTATATATACTTGAATAGTTATATACTTTTCCTTTTATAGTAAGCATACACTATGTTTATACTAAAAAAAGTTTGTAAATTGTTTTGTGAAACTTGGCTTAGAAATAAATATCCTATTTAATATTTTGTATGCCCATTGCCAGTATCAGATGACCTCACAACTGGATGACTATGATTAGATTACGATGATGGTGATATTCAGTCTGGCAGGCAATGCTCAGTCTGGCACTCAAGGCCCAAGTCACCCCAAGCAGCATCTTGCTTCCAAACGTACCTCCCACTCATCCACAAGGAGGCCTCAGCTCCTACTCCAACAACTGCTTCATGCTCTCGCAGTTCACACCCCTGTTTGGCCTGTGCCCTCTTCCTGCCATTCCTCCCTGGCTCAGCCAAGTTTTCACTTCCATCCAGACCCAGCTCACTCCACAAACAGAAAGACATCTAGATGGCCCTGGCTCTCAGGGACCACACGCCATCAACTCCTGCCACAAATGACTATCTGCTGTACCTCATCATCAGCACTTAACATCTGCTCCTGGATCCTGTTATTTGTCACTTCTCCAGCCAGGGGAAAAGAGTCATTCCTCATTGTCATGTGTTCCCTCAGGACCAAGGCCCAACACAGTTGGTATTCTTGTCAGCAATGACATCATGTGGCCCAGGAGTTTGATACCTTTTTGATATATAGTTAACATAACATAATGAATAAAATATTGTTCATGTCTGTGAAGGAATAACTTTTTCAACTTGAAGCATCAAAAAGCAATCAAAGGATTAGCTGAGGCCAGGCACAGTGGCTCACACCTGTAATCCCAACACTTTGGGAGGGTGAGGCGGGTGGATCACTTGAGGTCAACAGTTCGAGACCGGCCTGGATCAGTCTACTAACGCTACCAAAAAAAAAAAAAAAAAAGCTGGGTGTGGTAGTGGGCACCCGTAATCCCAGCTACTCGGGAGGCTGAGGCAGGAGAATCTCTTGAACCCAGGAGGCAGAAGTTGCAGTGAGCAGAGATCTCATCACTGCACTCCAGCCTGGACAACAGAGTGAGACTCTGTCTCAAAAAAAAAAAAAAAAAAAAAAAAAAAAGTATTTACTGATATGATCTCAAGATTATAATTTTTTTGGCATTAAAATAATGATAGAAACAGAGTACAACCCATAGAACGACATAAGAATCCATGAGCCCATGCGGATAAACAAATAAGGAAAGGAAGGAAAGAAGGGAGATACAGCCCCCTAAGACAGAATATAAACTAATACCTGTTGAAGGAATGATGAAAGTTGGATATCGCCATTTGACAGCCATCACAGTAAAAACGGTTTCAGGAAAAAAATACCAGTAGATGCTAAAATAATGGGTGAAAGTTTGATGAAGAAATAAGATATTTACATAGTCTCAAAGTTTCTCTCACAAGAAATGTATTCATTATATAGGGGTAATAACAGCCTTATAGTAGAAAAAGCTGGTAGATACTACCTTAGGTAAGTGACAAAAGTTAATGTCACCAGTAAATGGGACAAAGAGGTTTTCATGTGCTTCCTGATAGAATGCACCTGAAAAGGACACATCACTTATGTGGTATTTCTGTGAAAAGTGAATAACCCAAATCAAATTATGAGGATACATCAGAAAAACCCAAATTGAGGGACATCATATTCTTCAGAAATGTAATGTGAAGGTCATTAAAAAAAAAAAAAAAAAAAGCTTATTCTCCTGTCCCTCACTCCAGTAAAAAAAAAAAGTAGAAGACAGAAGGTCTGTTTCAGATTAAAGGAGACAAAAGAAATATGACAGCTGAATTCAACATGTGTTCCTGGATTGGATCTTGACCAGAAATTAAAAAAAATTCACCCCATTTTTGCCACAAAGAACATTATTAGAACAAATGGCAAAGTTTTTAAAAGGTCTTGATTTTGATTGTATTGTGTGAACGAAAGAGAACGTCCTTGTTTTCAGGAACTATACACTGAAATATTCAGAGTTAAAGGTCGGCAATTTATTTTCAAACAATTCAAAAAACTACATTAAAAAATCTGGGAGCGGACTGGGCACAGTACCTCACGCCTGTAATCCCAGCACTTTGGGAGGCCAAGGTGGGTAGATCACTTGAGGTCAGGAGTTCAAGACCAGCTTGACCAACATGGTGAAACTCCATCTCTACTAAAAATACAAAAAAAATTAGCCAGGCATGGTGGCGTGTGCCTGTAATTCCAGCTACTCGGGAGGCGGAGACAGGAGAATTGCTTGAACCCAGGAGGCGGAGGTTGCAATGAGCCAAGATCTCGCCACTGTACTCTAGCTTGGGCAACTGAGTAAGACTCCATCTCAAAAAATAAAATAAAATAAAATCTGGGAGAGAATAACAAAGCTAACATGGTAAATCGCTAGCAATTGGGGAATCTATATTTTCCAACATAGGGAAAGGTATAAGGGAAATCTTTTTGCTATTTTTGCAACTTTTTTATAAATCTGAAATTATTTTTTGTCATTTTTTTAACCCACACTACATAGGTGTATAAATCTAAATTATTTCAAAATAAAAACTTCCTAAAATAAATATTCAGGAAAAAATATGCATCTATATACATAGGAAGAATACTTTGAAGCCATAAATACCTAAGTGGAAGGAAAGGAACCACACCCACATATAGTCCTGGTGAACATTTCAAGGCTAGCCCCTGGAATGCAGATGTATGCACTCAGCCCCCACAAAAATCACTGATCACTCATTCCACAAGGTGGCAGAGCTGCCCCAAATGCCAGAATTAGGTTGGAACAGTTAGCTCTGGACTAGATGTGTTGCCCTCCCAGCTCCTCCTCCTCCTGCTGCCCACGAGCCTCCTTCACACCAATTTATCAGATTGTGACTCCATCTCAGTTTAAAAACGCAAGACTGTGGCACCAGCTCAGGACAGCAATCACTAAAGAGTGACTAACGCAGCATCCCAGCTTCCAGGGGCCTGGCTGGATGCTTCTGAAGATGGTCATGGTCCTGCCCTATTTCCTGCTTACTTACGTAATACATTCCTGGTGAATGAGTTCTCAACAACCTCCCGTTCCCCCAGCAATCTTTCTGGATCATTCTGTACTCACACCACTAAACCTATGTTCCAAAAGAAACACCAGAAACACCATTCAGTTTCCAGATCAAGACATTTTCCACAACTCAAAGAATTCAAAAGGCACCATCCAGTCCTGGAGTACTGACATCACTTGTACCACACACTACCCTCCAAACCTAGCCACCCTACTAAGTCTCTTACTCTGAGTGTACACACTGCTTTAATGAGTGCCCCGAGAGCAGAAGTTTGCATCACATACTGTGCAATGCCCCTAAAGGCAGGGACTCTGTTCATTTCACTTGATTTATATAGCACCCAGCATCTTATCAGATGGAATTAGGCACTCAGCAGGAAAACAACAGTTACAGACTCTGGGCCAAGGTACACTGGCTCACACCTGTAATTTCAGCACTTTGGGAAGTCGAGGAAAGTGGATTGCTTGAGCTCAGGAGTTCGAGACCAGCCTGGGCAAAATGGCAAAACCCTGTCTCTACCAAAAATACAAAAATTAGCCAGGAGTGATGGAAAGTGCCTGTGGTCAGAATGATTCAGGAGGCTGAACAGTGGGAGGATCACTGAAGTTCTGGAAGTCAAGACTGCAGTGAGCCGTGACAGTGCCACTGCATTCCAGCCTGGATGACAGAGTGAGATCCTGTCTCAAACAAAAATTTAATTTAATTTTACCAACCTCTACAATACCGACCATTAGGAAGTGTGCCAATCTAGCTAAGTCACTCCTTCATGCCAAATATTAGGCTCTTTGTCTGTAAAACAGGGAGAATTAATAGGGAAAAGTTAGAAAGAACTTAAATATATTTCAGCAGGGGCTAGGTAAATAAATTATGGAACATCCATACAATGAAATAAATTATACGTAATTGTTTTTGTTTTCGTTTTTCCAGGGACAGGGTCTCACTCTGTTGTCAAGGCTGGAGTGCAGTGGTAGGATCATAACTTACTGCAACACTGAATGCCTGGGCTTAGAGCGATCCTCCCGCATCAGCCTCCCGAGTAGCTGGGACTACAGCCGTGTGCCACAATGCCTAGCTAATTATATTCTTTTCATTTTTTTCTTTTCTTTTTTTTTTGAGACAGAGTGTCGTTCTGTCACCCAGGCTGGAGTGCAATAACGTGATCTCGGCTCACTGCAACCTCCGCCTCCCACGCTCAAGCAATTCTCCTCTCTCAGCCTCCAGAGTAGCTGGGACTACAGGCACACACCACCGCACCTGGCTAAATTTTGTATTTTTAGTAGAAACAGGGTTTCGCCATGTTGTCCAGGCTGGTCTCTAACTCCTGACCTCAGGTGATCTGCCTGCCTTGGCCTCCCAAAGTGCTGGGATTACAGACTTGAGCCACTGTGCCCGGCCTAATTATATGTAATTGTGAAAGGAGACAGGGCTGGGCATAGTGACTCACGCCTCCAATCCCACCACTTTGGGAGGCCAAGGTGGGGGCCCAGAGTTCAAGACCAGCATGGGCAATATATCAAGACCCCATCTCCACAAAAAATTTAAAAATTAGCCAAGCTTGGTGCCACATGTCTATAGTCCTAGCTACTCAGGAGGCTGAGGCGGAAAGATGGCTTAAGCCCAGGAGGTCGAGGCTGCAGTGAGCTATGATCATGCCACTACACTCCAGCCTGGGTGACAGAGCAAAACCCTTCTCAAACAAATAAATGAATGAATACATAAATAAATATTACCCATCACATTACTGATATGTTTCCCCATGGACCTACTTGCTCTGGCTGGGAATAAAAAGTATTCAATAAAAGTGTGCTTGAACAAGGCCCAGAGGTAGGAGTGTATCTGCTATACCTGCAGGATAGCAAGGAGGCCATGTGGCTGCAGCAGAATCAACAGGAAGGTGAGGCAACAGGTGGCCAGAAGAAGCTGGGCCCTGCAGGCCAGTGTATGGTCCTGAGGCCCTCATGACCAAATACTAACAGTAGTGGGCCATGGGACTATGGGAGACAAGAATGTTAGTTGAATTATCCTTGTATATTTCTGGAGTTCTTTTCAAATTTATGAATATTTTTTTCAATTGCCCAGAAAAAGCATACAGAATAAAGACAAGATGACTGCCATAAATGGGGTGAAAGGCACAGACTGATAAAGTCTGAAGAAAGTCCTGATTTTGAAAATTATATTGTGATAATGTAGAAGAATGTCCTTGTCTTTAGGAAATATGGATTTTTTTTTCTTTTTCTTATTTTCTTTTTTTTGATAGAGTCTTGCTCTGTCACCCAGGCTGCAGTGCAGTGGTGCTATCTTGGCTCACTGCAACCTCCGCCTCCTGGGTTCAAGCAATTCTCCCACCTCAGCCTCCCGAGTAGCTGGGATTACAGGTGCACACCACCACACCAGGCTAATTAAATAGGGGATTTTCTAAAAAGTACTTAGGGAGGCCAGGTGCAGTGGTGGCTCACACCTATAATCCCAGCACTTTGCAAAGCTGAGGTGGGTGGATCACCTGAGGTCAGGAGTTCAAGACCAGCTTGGCCAACATGGAAACCCAGTCTCTACTAAAAATACAAAAATTAGTCAGGCATGGTAGCGTGCGCCTGTAATCCAAACTACTTGGGAAGCTGGGGCAGGAGAATCTCTTGAACCCCGGAGGCAGAGGTTGCAGTGAGTAGAAATCGCACTACTATACTCCAGCCTGGGTGACAAAAGCGAGAAACTCTGTCTCAAAAAAAAAAAAAGTATTTAGGGATAAAGGTCTGGAACTTATTTTTAAACAATTCAGAAAAAGTACTTTCTTTTTTTTTTTTTTTTTTTTTTTTTTGAGACGGAGTCTCGCTCTGTCGCCCAGGCTGGAGTGCTGTGGCCGGATCTCAGCTCACTGCAAGCTCCGCCTCCCGGGTTTACGCCATTCTCCTGCCTCAGCCTCCCGAGTAGCTGGGACTACAGGCGCCTGCCACCTCGCCCGGCTAGTTTTTTGTATTTTTTAGTAGAGACGGGGTTTCACCGTGTTAGCCAGGATGGTCTCGATCTCCTGACCTCGTGATCCACCCGTCTCGGCCTCCCAAAGTGCTAGGATTACAGGCTTGAGCCACCGCGCCCGGCCAGAAAAAGTACTTTCTAAAAAAAAAATTAAAATTTTTTATTTTCTTTGAGACAGAGTCTCACTCTGTCATCTAGGCTGGAGTACAGTGGCACGATCTTGGCTCACTGCAATCTCCACCTCCCAAGTTCAAGAGATTCTCTTGCCTCAGCCTCTCAAGTAGCTAGGACTACAAGCATGTGCCATCATGCCCGACTAATTTTTTTATTTTTGTAGAGACAGGGTTTCACTATGTTGGCCAGGCTGGTCTCGAACTCCTGACCTCAAGTGATCTCCCCGCCTCAGGCTCCCAAAGTGCTGGAATTACAGGTGTGAGCCACTGCATCCCATCTAGAAAAAGTACTTTAAAAAATAGAATAATAAGCTGGGCACGGTGGCTCACGCCTGTAATCCCAGCACTTCCGGAGGCCGAGGCGGGTAGATCATGATGTCAGGAGATCGAGACCATCCTGGCTAATATGGTGAAACCCCATCTCTACTAAAAATACAAAAAAAATTAGCCAGGCGTGTTGGTGGGCACCTGTAGTCCCAGCTACTCGGGAGGCTGAGGCAGCAGAATGGCATGAACCCGGGAGGCGGAGCTTGCAGTGAACCAAGATTGCGCCACTGCACTCCAGCCTGGGTGACTGAGCAAGACTCCATCTCAGAGAAGAAAAAAAATAGAATAATAAAGCAAATATGGTAAATTGCTGGCAATCGGGGAATTTGGTTAAAGGTATATTCTTTGTACCATTTTTGACAACATTTTTAATAACAAATTATTTCAAAATAAAAACTTCTTTAAAATATATGCAGAAAAAAATGCCTTATGGCCACAAAATAGCTAAATGGAAGGAAAGCAACCCTGCCAACACAGGTTATCTCCCTATCCTGAAAATGAAGCATTTTTCAGTTTTTCAATAAATTCCTCAAAGCAACCAACCTCAGTTTGGCAGCAACCTACCCCACCTTAACCCACTCAGGAAGTCTGCAATCAAGTCAGAACACATACCTGACAGTCTCAGAAATGGCCCTGTGGTCATGCCATGCTAGCTGCTTTGCCTACAGTTTCAAATGCCTAAGTGCTACCCATCCTTCAAGGTCTTGTGCAAGTACTACCTTCTTCCATCCCTGCCCCTAAAGCACCAACCTCTCCCCAAGAGGCAAATAGCAAATCCAAATAGCAGTTAATGAACACTAAAACCAAGAGTGCCCAGTCATCTTTGCATACTCAACAGTTAGCAGTCCTAGGCATATGTTAAAGGCTCAGTAAGTGAGTTGAAGTCAATTAATTTCTCTCTCTCTCTCCTTTCTCTTTCTCTCTTTCTTTCCTTCTTTCACACGGTCTCACTCTGTCGCAGCTCTGGAGCACAGTGTTGCCATGACCATGGCTTATTATAGCTTTGACCTCCAGGGCTCAATCAATCCTCCCACCTCAGCCTCACAAGTAGCTGGGATTACAGGCTCATGCCACTACACCCGGCTAATTTGGTTTTTGGGGTTTTGTTTTGGGTTTTTTTTTTTTTTTTTTTGGAGACATGGGGTTTCACCATGTTGCCCAGGTTGGTCTTGAAAGGTCAATTTCTTTCTTTTTTACATGGGTCACTTTAATAACAATACATATACCATGTTACCACCATGGAATGTAAATTCAGTTAGATAAGAGAATTTCACAAGCGTAATAACATTCTATGGTATATAAAAGTTTGGGTATACTGTCTGGCCTAACCAGATTGCTCTTAAGCCATTAGTCAAAACCATTATAGGTAATTTGTTCAGTTTAATGTTTATAATTCTTATGGAAAAAATAAGCAATGCACACATTTAAAAAGTGTTCATTTACCTTTGTATGAGTGCTTAAAATACATATTTCTATTTCAAGATGACATTTAAAAATTATTCTAACATAACAGCAGCAAAAATATAATTTGCAATTACTAAAGAAATAAACTAGAATCCATAAGTTATTCTCATGTTTACAACTGTGATTCTTTAATAAATACTGCTATTATGCAGCTCTACTGTAAGTTTTCTAGATTTGGTTTAAACAGACGCACATATACATATTGTCAGTTGTGGGAAGCTTACAAGTTATATTCCAAGCACTTTTTGGACAGAGTTCTTAAAGAGCCAGCCAGCCCACAAAACAGGCAGAAAAATAGTTAAATTAACTGGGGCAAATAGGACTCTTCTATAACATCCAAAATACATGAGACTCTGCAGCAAACTGGGAATACTTCGGGGTTGGCCCGTTATCTTCTTTAGAACTAAGTTCATCTTAACAATTTAAGAAGGTGGACATTTCAACACCATCAACTGCATTTAGGTCACATGTTTCTTTTAAGTTAACTTGACTTCCTTGAATGACCTAGTTAGTAAACTAGTCACTAGTAATTAGGTCACCAGGCATATCAAGCCTGTAAAAAAGTAAGACAATATTCAAAATGCCATGTTACCATCTAAACCCATACAAATTAGTTTATTTTCAACAATAATACATAACTTCAATAATGAGAAGTCTAACTAAAGCAAGCTCCTCCAACAAGACTGAGACAGCATGTCTTCTTCTAAGGCTTAGGTTCTGCCCAGAATTCTCGATACATGGAATAGCCCATAACAACAGCAATTGCTCCTACAACAAAGCCTTGGGCTGCCACACACATGTGGATCAGATAAAGGGACATTTTAGTATTTCCCCTGCTCTTCAATTTGTATAATCCATATGCAACAATTGCTGAAAAACCTTCTATTCCAACAGGTACGAATAGTGCCTCTTTAGCTTTTTGAATAAGTTTGGATCCCTGATCTTCATCATATGAATTCAGAAAGGGAAACATCTGTGTTTGTTGACATAGTGATTGCTTAAAGAATCTCCCTAGAGCAAGAAAACCTCTCACAGGCCAACCCGAAGAGGTCAATTTCTATGTAGCACACATTACACTGTCATTCTTCTCTCTATTCTCGTAGTTTTATTCTAAGTTTGTCATGACATCATCTTTCTTGTACCATAGGTATCTGAAGTCTCATCCATTCCTCTGGACAGAAAGACCTGGAAGGGCCTAGACCAGATGTCACATTCATCTCTCTAACCCCCAGAATAATGAATTATCTATCAGTTTTCCATCACAATACATAATTGATAATATGAAAAACCATAGACACCCATAACTTCCCAAACTAAAATGGCTGTAGATCTATGACTCTCCTGCTCAAGAAACCATAGAGAACACAAATTCATTAAAGCTGAAATACTATAGGCATTACACTAAATCTTAACCGGTTAATTTAAAAGTAAATCATTTGCAAAAAATATTATAGTCATCATGCTAAATCTTAACTAGTTAATTTAGAAGTAAATCATTTGTTAATTTTTTATACTTCAATGACAATTCATTCATTTTATAACTAACAACAAACACACAAGATTTCATGGGTTAGAATCACTGATCTGGATCCTGTGGCAAAGTGTCCCACTTCTACCAGGTATTTACTAAAAATAACTTAACTGAATGGACCTGTACTTCTATTTGGTTTTCTTTCTTGTTTATTCTATGCTTCTTATAGAATATTAACCAATGAGACAGCTTAGAATAGGGTCTGAGGCTGAAGCAGGAGGATCACTTGAGCACAGGAGTTAGAGGCTGCAGTGATCTAAGATCATACCACTGCACTACATCATGGGCGAAAGAGTCAGACCCCGCCTTCAAAACAAGAAAGCGGGAGGCTGAGGCAGGGGAATTGCTTGAACCTGGGAGGCGGAGGTTGCAGTGAGCCGAGATCGCACCACTGCACTCCAGCCTGGGGAAAAGAGTAAGACTCTGTCTCAAAAAAAAAAAAAAGAAGAAGAAGAAAAGAATAGGGTCTGGCAATGGCACTTATCAGGCACTTGCTAAATATTTGCAGCAGCCCATTTTCAGAGAATAATATGACCTCTAAACTTTTTTTTTTTAATTTTTTGAGATGGAGTCTCACTCTGTCTCTCAGGCTGGAGTGCAGTGGCACAATCTCGGCAAATTGCAACCTCTCCCTCCCAGGTTCAAGCACTTCTCCTGCCTCAGCCTCCCAAGTATCTGGGCAGGCGCCCACCACCATGCCCGGCAAATTTTTGTATCTTTTTTTATTTTTGAGACAGAGTCTCGTTCTGTCGCCCAGGCTGGAGTGCAGTGGCACAATCTCGGCTCACTGCAATTTCCACCTCCCAGGTTCATGCCATTCTCCTGCCTCAGCCTCCCGAGTAGCTGGGACTACAGGCACCTGCCACCATGCCCGGCTAATTTTTTTGTATTTTTAGTAGAGACAGGGTTTCACCGTGATAGCCAGGATGGTCTTGATGTCCTGACCTCGTGATCTGCCCACCTCAGCCTCCCAAAGTGCTGGGATTACAGGCGTGAGCCACCGCGCCCAGCCAAATTTTTGTATCTTTAGTAGAGATGAGGTTTCACCATGTTGGCCAGGCTGGTCTCTAACTCCTAATGTCAGGTGATTTGCCCACCTTGGCCTCCCAAAGTGCTGGGATTACAGGAATGAGCCACCACACCGAGCCTGAGACCTCTAAACTTCTAGGGGAATTACTAACTTCTGTTTTACTGCATAAATGAATGCTTGCCCAATTACAACAGTCACAACTGCATTCTCCTCTAGCTTTTTTATTTTTCTATTTTTGAGATAGAGTCTCACTCTGTCGCCTAAGCTGGAGTACAGTGGCACGATCTTGGCTCACTGCAACCTCCACCTCCCAGGTTCAAGCAACTCTCCCACCTCAGCCTCCCGAGCAGCTAGGATTACAGGCGCCTGCCACCATACCTGGGTAATTTTTGTATTTTTGATAGAGATGGGGTGTCACCATGTTGGCCAGGCTGGTCTCGAACTCCTGACCTCAAGTGATCTGTCCACCTCGACCCCCCAAAGTGCTGAGATTACAGGCATGAGCCACTAGACCCAGCCATCTACTCTGGCTTTTAAGTCACTAAAGCAAAAAGCAAATACCTCATTAAAAAAAAAAAAAAAAAATACAGTAATGGGTTCCAAGCTATATTTATTCCTCTTGGCTCAAGCTCAAAGTAATTTGACCTCCACCCTTACTATTAACCCTCTTGGAAAATAGATAAGTGCTTCAATCCGTTGCAATGGTTTCAAAATTATTCCCTTAGAAAGGCAAAATTATTCCCTTAGAAAGGACCTTTGTAAGGATGCAAAAGACAATGTGAAATCTCATCATCATCCTTTCCCCTAGACTCACCCGTCCCACCCTTACTATACTTGATTCTGTGTTCTCCACAATCCAGAAACATAGCTAAGTTAGCTAATGCAAGACAGAAATTACGTATGTGTATATCTTGGGAAAAAGTAGAGCCCAAGACCCCATAAAATACGTAAACTTTACAAAAGGCACTGGAGTTAGCTTCCAATCTAGTCTCTTATATGCATGGCGTATTTCCCAGTGGTATAGGAACAATTAACTACAAATTTCAAGTGACATCTAACATAACACTACCCTTAAGACAACATAATTAAAAGCTTAGTCTGCTGAGTCACAAGGGATGTGGCTGATCATCTAGAGCTCTCCCTGCCACGACAGACAACTAAATTCCGAGATTAAATTTCCACCTCATTTATATATGAACTTTAATAATTTGCCCGCCCCGTCTCTACTAAAAATAATACAAAAAACTAGCCGGGTGAGGTGGCGGGCGCCTATAGTCCCAGCTACTCGGGAGGCTGAGGCAGGAGAATGGCGTGAACCCGGGAGGCGGAGCTTGCAGTGAGCCCAGAACGTGCCACTCCACTCCAGCCTGGGCGACGGAGCAAGACTCCGTCTCAAAAATAAATAAATAAATAAAATAATAATAATAATAATAATAATAATTTGCCCGATCTGTCAGAAGAGCAGGCTGGGAAGAGCCCCGACACTGAGAGGAGGATGAGCAAAAAAAGGAAGATCCCTTGCCCCGACAAGCCCTCAAGGCTGAAGCACAACACTATGGACTCAGCTAGACACAGGACTAAGAAAACAGCAGCAGAGATGAGCCAGGAATGAATACTTTAGTACTCTTCTAATTTTTTTTTTTTTTTTGAGACGGAGTCTCGCTCTGTCACCCAGGCTGGAGTGCAGTGGCCAGATCTCAGCTCACTGCAAGCTTCGCCTCCCGGGTTCATGCCATTCTCCGGCCTCAGCCTCCCGAGTAGCTGGGACTACAGGCGCCCGCCACCTCGCCCAGCTAGTTTTTTGTATTTCTTAATAGAGATGGGGTTTCACCGTGTTAGCCAGGATGGTCTTGATCTCCTGACCTCGTGATCCGCCCGTCTCCGCCTCCCAAAGTGCTGGGATTACAGGCTTGAGCCACCGCGCCCGGCCTTCTAATTTTTTTAATTTTTTTTTTTTTTTTTTTGAGACAGAATCTCACTCTGTCACCCAGGCTGGAATAGTACAGTGGTGCGATCTCAGCTCACTGCAACCTCTGCCTTCTGGGTTTAAGCAATTCTCCTGCCTCAATCTCCAGAGTAGCTGGGACTACAGGCACGCGCCACCACGCCCAGCGAATTTTTGTATTTTTAGTAGAGATGGGGTTTCACCATGTTGGTCAGTCTGGTCTCGAATTCCTGACCTCAAGTGATCTGCCTGCCTAGGCATCCGAGAGTGCTGGGATTATAGGCGTGAGCCACCACGCCCGGACAATTTTTTAAAAGTTTTTAAGAGATAGGGTCGGCCGGGCGCGGTGGCTCAAGCCTGTAATCCCAGCACTTTGGGAGGCCGAGGCGGGCGGATCACGAGGTCAGGAGATCGAGACCATCCTGGCTAACATGGTGAAACCCCGTCTCTACTAAAAATACAAAAAAACTAGCCGGGCATGGTGGCGGGCGCCTGTAGTCCCAGCTACTCGGAGGCTGAGGCAGGAGAATGGCCTGAACCTGGGAGGCGGAGCTTGCAGTGAGCCGAGATCGCGCCACTGCACTCCAGCCTGGGTGACACAGCGCGAGACTCCGTCTCAAAAAAAAAAAAAAAAAAAAAAAAAAAAAAAAAAGAGATAGGGTCTTGTTCTGTCACCTAGGCTGGCAGTGGCAGTGGTACAATCACAGCTCACGGCAGCCTCGACCTCCCCAGTTTAAGTGATCCTCCCACCTTAGCCTCCCAAGTAGCTGGGACTATAGGCATGAACCATCATGCCAGGCTAATTTTTTTATTTTTTGAAGAGAGAGGGTCTCACTATGTTGATGCAAGACCTTCAATATAGCGAGTTTTGAACTCCTAGCCTCAAGTGATCCTCCCGTCTCGACCTCCCAGAGTACTGAGATTCACTATTTTGAAACAGCTGCTCTACTACATTTATTTTAACTATATAGCATCTGGCCAAGGGAAAAAAAAAAACTATTCAAAAAAAATTTTTAAGTTATACAAATAAAAAGTAGGCAATTCTAAAGACACATAGTCTTATTTGTTTTTTAACTAAAAGTTAAGAAAAAAAAATTAGCTGGGCATAATGGCACACGCCTGTAGTCCCAGCTACTCAAGTGACTGAGGCAGGAGGATCACTTGAGTCCAGGAGGTCCTGGCTGCTCTGAGCTGTGATTGTGCCACTGCACTCCAGCCTGGGAAACAGTGAGACTCTATCTTTAAAAAAAAGTCAAGTTTAAACAAAAACCAGAAGAATTTGTCATCAGGAACCTATAAGAAAATCTGAAGGAAATTCTTCATGCTGAAAAGAAATCTTTGAAGAAATAAAGAATATTGGAAATAGGCATGTGTAAATACGACTGTTGCTTTTGCCTTATTGTCTTTAACATACATAATTGTGTAAAGCAAAAATTATAATACTACATTATGAAATTTATAATAGGCCAGGCATAGTGGCTAACGCCTATAATCACAGGACTTTGGGGAGGCCAAGGCGGGTAGATCACTTGAGGTCAGGAGTTCCAGACCAGCTTGACCAACATGGTGAAACCCCATCTCTACTAAAAATACAAAAAAAAAATTAGCCAGGCGTGGTGGCACATGCCTATAATCCCAGCTACTTGGGAGGCTGAGGCAGGAGAATTGCTTGAATCCGGGAGGCAGAGGTTGCAGTGAGCCAAGATCACGCCATTGCACTCCACCTGGGCAACAAGAGTGAAACTCCATCTCAAAAAAATAAATAAAACTTTTTTTAAAAAGGAATTTATAGGATATGTAGATATAATTCATGTGACAACTACAACGTGGGGGAGGTTAATGGAACATTTTTACATAAAGTGGTTCAATATTAACTCTAAAGTGAACTGTGAAAAGTTAAGGATGCGTACCATAATCCATAGAGTAACCTCTTTAAAAATGCTAGAAATACATCTAAAAGCTAACAGATGAATTAAAATGAAATTCTTAAAATATTAACCTAAAAAACAAGAAACAAAACAAAACACAAATAAGATAAACAGACAACCAGCCTGGCCAACATGGTGAGACCCCGTCTCTACTAAAAAATACAAAAATTAGCCAACTGTGGTGGCAGGTGCCTGTAATCCCAGCTACTCAGGAGGCTGAGGCAGGTGAATCGCTTCAACCCGAGAGGCAGAGGTTGCAGTGAACAGAAATCGTGCCACTGCACTCCAGCCTGGGCAATAGAGCAAGACTTTGTTGCATAGAGCAAGACTCTGTCTTAAAAAAAAAAAGGCAAAACACAGTCAAATGTTAGACCAAAACCCAACCATATCAACAATTACATTTAGGCCAGGCATGGTGGCTCACATCTGTAATCCCAGCACTTTGGGAAGCCGGGGTGGGCAGATCATCTGTAGTCAGGAGTTCAAGGCCAACCTGGCCAATACGGAGAAACCCCGTCTCTACTAAAAATACAAAAATTAGCTGGACGTGGTGGCACATGCCTGTAATCCTAGCTACTCGGGAGGCTGAGACATGAGAATTGCTTGAACCCAGGAGGCAGAGGTTGAAGTGAATGGAGACTGCAACACTGCACTCCAGCCTGGGTGACAAAGCAAGATTCTGTCTCCAAAAAAAAAAACAAAAAAATTATAAATGTGTATGCATTTAAAAGATCTTCAAAATACGCAAAGCAAAAATGACAAAATTAGGCCGGTTGTGGTGGCTCATGCCTGTAATCCCAGCACTTTGGGAGGCCAAGGCAGGCGGATCATGAGGTCAGGAGATCGAGACCATCCTGGCTAACACGGTGAAACCCTGTCTCTACTAAAAATACAAAAAAAAATTAGCTGGGCGTGGTGGCGGGCGCCTGTAGCCCCAGCTACTCAGGAGGCTGAGACAGGAGAATGGTGTGAACCCGGGAGGTGGAGCCTGAAGTGAGCCGAGATCACACCACTGCACTCTAGCCTGGGCAATAGAGCGAGACTCCGTCTCAAAAAAAAAAAAAAAAAAATGACAAAATTAAAGGGAGAAATTAACAAATCCACAATAACAGAGATTTTAACAACCCTCTCTTAGAAATTGACAGAACAGGCCGGTCGCGGTGGCTCAAGCCTGTAATCCCAGCACTTTGGGAGGCCGAGGCGGGTGGATCACGAGGTCAGGAGATCGAGACTATCCTGGCTAACATGGTGAAACCCTGTCTCTACTAAAAATACAAAAAACTAGCCGGGCGTGGTGGCGGGCGCCTGTAGTCTCAGCTACTCGGGAGGCTGAGGCGGGAGAATGGCGTGAACCCGGGAGGCGGAGCTTGCAGTGAGCCGAGATCACGCCACTGCGCTCCAGCCTGGGAGCACAGCGAGACTCCGTCTCAAAAAAAAAAAAAAAAAAAAAAAAAGAAATTGACAGAACTAGACCAAAAGGAAAAAAAAAAAAACACAAAAATCAATTTGTCAGAGAAACACCATCAACTACCTTGATCTAACTGACAGATATAGAACAAACACACAACAACGGTAAAATACATGTTCTTCTCAAGTGCATATGAAACATTCACCAGGACAGATCATATGCTGGACCATAAATTAAATCTCAACAAATGTAAAAAGATTGAAATCCTACAGAGCATGTTCTCTTACCACAGTAAAACTGTATTAGAAATCAACAGCAATAAGGTATCTACAAAAACATAAAATACTTCAAACTAAAACAGCATACTTCTAAGAAACGCATGGTCAACAAATAAATCACAAGATATATTAAATTGAACAAAAATAGAAACACAACATATCAAAATTTGTAAGATGCTGCAAAAGCAGTGCTCAGTAGGAAATGTATGACTTTATTATTTATTTGTTTGTTTGTTTGTTTATTTATTTATTTATTTATTTATTTATTTATTTTTTAGACTGAGTCTCACTCTGTTGCCCAAGCTGGAGTGTAATGGCGGGATCTTAGCTCACCGCAACCTCCACCTCCTAGGTTCAAGCAATTCTCCTGCCTCAGCTTCCTGAGTAGCTGGGATTACAGGTGCCTGCCACCATGCCCAGCTAATTTTTGTATTTTTGGTAGGGTTGGAGTTTCACCATGCTGGGCAGGCTGGTCTCGAACTCTCGACCTCAGGCAATCCACCCACCTCGGCCTCCCAAAGTGCTGGCATTATGAGCCACCACGCCCAGCCGGAAATTTATAACTTTAAATGCTCATATTAGGAAGAAAGATCTTTTCACCAGGTAATGAAAAAAAAAAGGAAGAAAGATCTAAAATCAATTAGGTAAAGTTCTACAAAAAGCTGAAGGAAGAAAGCAAGATCAAAACAGAAATCAATGATATTTTAAAAAATAAACAATAGAGAAAATTGAAGTAAAAGCTCAGTTATTTGAAAACAAAATAGATAAAGCCCTAGCCATACTAAGAGAGGGAACACAAATTATGAAAATCAGAAATGAAAGGAGCATAACATTAAAATGATAAGGGAATATTAATAAAAGGTGAAAAACATCAACAGAAAAGTCTTTTTTTTTTTTTTTTAGTTCACAAAGCATAAGCAAAAGTGTATATAAAAAGAGGATTAATTTAACTCTAAATATGAACCTTCCACAGTCGAAATCTCTTGTAATTCCACAAGGGGAGAAGTTGTTTCCGTTTTCATGGTGTTTTCTCCCATTGACGGGCAGTTCAACTCCAAGCCTGCAGCCCCGGATCCATCCCCAAAGGAGTGGCAAGTCAGTGCAGATGAGACCTGGCCAGCTTCCAAAGTAGACTTCAGCTGACCTAGAAGAAAAAAAGAAAGTTTGAGGGAAATATACATGTATGCAATTCTGAAACCGAAAGTCCTACAACAGTCTAAGAAAGCCAGGGACTTTTTAGAGGAAGGAATTAATCTAAAACAAAAAAGTATACATTCACAGGTTCCAGTACATACAGGCTGGCCTGTGAGCTTCTCAAAGAAAGAGGTTAAAGTGAAAGGAGAAATTGCTGGAAGTATAAACACAAAGGCATGAATGAGATGGCAGCAGAGAGAGAGAAGCAGGGCTCTTCAAACAGTGTACCTCCAGGCCAACATTGAGCGGTAAATAAGCAAAACCAACCACAAATGCATCCAGAAAGTATGTCTATTGAATAAATCATCAGTGAAGAGCAATACATTATAAAAACACTACAGCCCATTCAATAGTTTGATTTCAAGACAATTTAATACTTGTGGAAGGCAGAACACAATGATTTAGATTGATTCTCACTAAAAAGGCACCAGGTTGGCAAGACAATTCCTGAACAGACTGACTCACCTTCTTCAGATTCCTTGGTACTAGACAACGTGTCTTGCAAAGGATCCGTATCAACCAAATCTGATACAACCAAGTCAGGATCTAGGATCTCATGGGTCCCATTAGTGGACAGCCTGGAGGAACGTCTCCTCGATAAGTCTCTGTCAGTGTTTTCCGAGTAGTTTTTTGACTTTTCCTGGGCTATTAAACCATTAAGAGAGTTGTAGTCAAGAGACCAACAAGAAGAAATAACTGTGCTACTACAGATTTCTGGGCTGGATGTCTCTAAAAGGACTTTACAGAGAGACTCCTGGAATATTAGAGTAGTGATAAAAGCAAATACCCTTTACTAGTTTACAGTTTTAAGTAAGGGCAAAGCATCCCTGCCAGGATAGAATTTCACTTCTTTAAGGATTCATGGTCTGAAAACGTGTACTAGGTCATGTCCCACTCTTGACAACTATGCTCTATTTTGGGGCTTCCCAAATGTACTAACTTCCAAAGTCAATAAGGTTTATAAGAGCCTTACTTAGAGCTATCACAAATCCTTTCTGGAGCCAACAGGGTACTTTTTATTTTAAATTTATTTAAATATTTGAGCCAACTCACTCCAGAGGGTATTTTTTTAAATAAATAAATAGTATTTTATTTTGTATTTTTATTTTTTGTAAGACAGAGTCTCACTCTATCACCCAGGCTGGAGGACAGTGGCACAGTCTTGGTTCACTGCAATCTCCGCCTCCTAGGTTCAAACAATTCTCCTGCCTCAGCCTCCCGAGTAGCTGGGATTACAGGTACCTGCCACCACACCCAGCTAATTTTTTTTTTTTTTTTTTTTTTTTGAGACGGAGTCTCACTGTCACCCAGGCTGGAGTGCGGTGGCGGGATCTCGGCTCGCTGCAAGCTCTGCCTCCTGGGTTCACACCATTCTCCTGCCTCAGCCTCCCGAGTAGCTGGGACTACAGGCACCCGCCAACATGCCCGGCTTATTTTTTGTATTTTTTAGTAGAGACGGGGTTTGACCATGTTAGCCAAGACGATCTCGATCTCCTTACCTCATGATCTGCCCACCTCCACCTCCCAAAGTGCTGGGATTACAGGTGTGAGCCATCGTGCCCGGCCACACCCAGCTAATTTTTATATTTTTAGTAAAGACAGGGTTTCACCATGTTGGCCAGGCTGGTCTCAAACTCCTAACCTCAGATGATCCACCCACCTCAGCCTCCCAAACTACTGGGATTACAGGCATGAGCCACTGCGCCCGGCCAATAAGTAGTATTTTTAAAGTTTCACTCTACATAGAAACCCATCCCTTCCTAAGCCATTAAATTTCCAGTGGCATCCAAATCAAATGTGATTTATGGATATGGAGATGATACCACAGAACCCAGCATTAGTACAGTTTGTGCTTTGGGATTTATTTTTCTTCTAGCAAAAACTCCTTCTGATCCAACTGCATCCTACTCACATTACCTCATGTGACCAGAGACAAACATTAGAGCCTATAGGGAATGGGGGACAGGATGAATATAGAGGAGGCTGACCCAAACAATGTCAAATTCTAGCCACACATAAACAAACTGGAAACTCACATGAATTTTTGTCAAGCCGAGGACGTTTTAATGGGACTTCACATCCTTTTGATATTTTCCGTCTTCTCAATTCCAATGTTATTGGTTGCAAAGTTTGAGAGTTTGAATCCACAGCTACCATGTTATAAAACCACACAAAAAAGATACATAATTTCTTAGTGTCTGTCATTTTTATATACAAATAAAACATATATATGCAAAAATCACTGCATTATAAATGGACCATCAAAATGTCATTCTTACTTAAGATAAAAGAAAAAAAGTAAAATGAGTGAGAAATTACTTCCTTATAGGAGATACCTTGCAGATTGACCTCCTGAATCTTTTCTATGATCCAGCTCCAGTTTTCAACCTCTACTTGCTACATTAATTACCTTAGCATTGAGCCTAGTTTTGAGGGTACAAGAAAAATGTCTAAGAGAATTTGTTTTTGTTTTTTTTTTTCTTTTAAGACGGAGTCTTGCTCTGTCTCCCAAGCTGGAGCGCAGTGGCGTGCTCTCTGCTCACTGCAACCTCCGCCTCCCAGGTGCAAGCGATTCTCCTGCCTCAGCCTCCAGAGTAGCTGGGATTACAGGCACCCAACACCACACCCAGCTAATTTTTGTAATTTTAGTAGAGTCACGGTTTCCCCATGTTGGTCAGGCTGGTCTCGAATTCTTGACCTCAAGTGATCCAGCCGCCTCGGCCTCCCGAAGTTCTGGGATTACAGGCATGAGCCATGAGATCTGGCCAAGAATTTGTATTTTCTTAAACACAATCCTAAAAAAATTACTGGGAGACTATGCTACTTAATAGTCAATGTTCCAGGCAAGCCCAGCAAACCCAGCTCCGACATAATTTAGCAGTACAGACGCTAAGCCTTTGAAGAGTACTTACTATTTAGTTTTCTGTTTGTTTGTTTGTTTGCTTGCTTGCTTGCTTGTTTTTTTGAGATGAAGTCTTGGTCCGTTGCCCAGGCTACAGTGCAGTGGCGCGATCTTGGCTCAATGCTACCTCTGCCTCCTGAGTTCAAGCGATTCTCCTGCCTCAGCCTTCCCTGTAGCTGGGATTACAAGTGCCTGCCACATCTGGCAAATTTTTTTTTTTTTTGGTATTTTTAATAGAGATGGGGTTTCACCATGTTGGCCAGGCTGGTCTTGAACTCTTGACCTCAAGTGATCTGCCTCCCAAAGTGCTGAGATTACAGGCGTGAGCCACCTGCCCGGCATAGTACTTACTATTAATTTTTTTTTTTTTTTTTTTGAGATGGAGTTTCGCTCTCATTGCCCAGGCTGGACTGCAATGGCGCGATCTCAGCTCATTGCAACCTCTGCCTCCCAGGTTCAAGTGATTCTCCTGTCTCAGCCTCCCAAGTAGCTGGGTTTACAGGCATGCACCACCACGCCTGGCTAATTTTGTATTTTTAGTAGAGACAGGGTTTCTCCATGTTGGTCAGGCTGGTCTCGAACTCCTGACCTCAGGTGATCTGCCCACCTCGGCCTCCCAAAGTGCTGGGATTACAGGTGTGAGCCACTGAGCCTGGCCCTTACTATTTAGTTTTAAACCTACCGAAGCTCTCCCCAAATCAGAAAAGATGAGAATCAAAAAGGCAGGCAGAAGGAACTGGGAAGTTGCGCAGGAAGGCAAGGCTAAGGGGTCTCAGGAAGGGTAAAATGAGGAGAGAGAAGAGGAAGGAGGAAAGGAAGATGGAGGAAGAGAAGTAAATGGAAGGAAAAGAGGAAGGGAAGGGAGAAAGATGAGAAGGGGAAAGAGGGACAGAAAAGATTCATCTAAGACCTGTAGCTTCAGGTAGGTCAAATGGCTCAACAAGACACAGGCCTGAAGTGTGAGGAAGCAAACCAGAAGACCGTTGAACTCCAAGGTTCTTCCTGTGTTCAAGCTTCCCAATGTGCCAGTATTATTTTGTTCCAACTGGCAGAACTTGGAAATCCCACACATTCCATGTTAAACATAAATACAAACAGGCTGGCTGGGTGTGGTGGCTCACGCCTGTAATCCCAGCACTTTGGGAGGCAGAGGCAGGCAGATCACCTGAGCTCAGGAGTTCAAGACAAGCATAGCCAACATGATGAAACCTTGTCTCTACTAAACATACAAAAAATTAGCCAGGCATGGTGGCACGCTCCTGTAGTCCCAGCTACTCGGGAGGCTGAGGCACAAGAATCACTTGAACCCAGGAGGCAGTGGTTACAGTTAGCCGGGATCGTGCCACTGTACTCCAGCCTGTGAGAGAGAGACTCCATCTCAAAAAAATAAAAATTAAAAAAAAAAAAAATACAAACAATCCTCTCTAAATAGCTCATATCCTGTTCCCAATCAAGTCTATACAATCTAGGGTGTTCAAGGAAGGCTCTAAAAATCAATGAACTTATTCCAAGTAATGTTTTAGGGGGATTTGAACAATATATAGGATATCTGGCAAGTCTTCTTCCCTTTGATACTGTATATAAACAGGGGCTGACTATACAGAACTTGAGTGTTTCCCAAACTCTTCTTACAGTATAAGTCATCTGGGAAGCTTGTTAACAACTCATATTCCCAGGTTCCCATCCAGACAGTCTGACTGGGAAAGAACTGAGACATGGCTGGAATCTGTTTTTACAAATGCCTTGGGCAAGGATTAACCATAAACTTGGAAAACATCCTTTCTATATTAAATTTATCCTACTCGTTATGAAATCCTACACTTATAAAAATATAAAAACCAAATGTCCTTTTTCTTATCTCAATGGAGTCATGTGGCTTCAAAGGAGCAGTCTGCTTATTGGGGTACAACTACTCCTGTACATACTTTCTCGAGGGTATAAGCCAGGGCATGAATAGCTAAAGGAGAATCAGTTTCAAAACACTCAGTTCTCACACATACTCTTTCCTAAACTAAGCTAAGGACATGTCAGATTTCTGCCAGTTTACATTTTCCACCCCTCCTTGTATAATAACTGCTTTTAACTGCCCTTCTCCCACTTTACATAAAAGGGCCTGCCTCTCACTCATCCCACATCTTAACATGGTGCTCTGCCTGGAGGTTTAAAATTTCCAGATTTTCTCAACTGGGTTTCCTCATCTGAACAGAGATACATTTTCTCTGTTTTCGTAAGGGTGGTATACAGCTATTACCATTCTCAATGCACTAAGGTCAATCCATCACAGATCAAGGATGGCTTGGGTATTGTGGCTTCTCTCCCAGAACTCAGTTGAGAAAGCCAGTGAACATAAAGCCAGTGCTGTCCAACAGAAATATGCTAAGAGTGCAAGCCACATGCAATTTTCTTTTTTTTTTTTGAGATGGAGTCTCACTTCGTCACCCAGGCTGGAGTGCAGTGGTGTGATCTTGGCTCACTGCAACCTCTGCCTCCTGGGTTCAAGAGGTTCTCCTGCCTCAGCCTCCCAAGTAGGTGGGATTACAGGCTCATCTAATTTTTGTGTTTTTAGTAGAGATGGGGTTTCACCATGTTGGCCAGGCTGGTCTTGAACTCCTGACCTCAGGTGATCCGCCCACCTTGGTCTCCCAGAATGCTGGGATTACAGGCGTGAACCACCATGCCCAGCCAATTTTTGTATTTTTAGTAGAGACAGGGTTTCACCATGTTGGCCAGCCTGGTCTCAAATTCCTGAGCCACCATGCCTAGCGAATTTTAAATTTTTTGCTCATCACATAAGAGGGTTTGGTTTTTAAGTGCCAGGCATGGTGGCTCATGCCTGTAATCTCAGCACTTTCAGAGGCCAAGGCAGGAGGATTGCTTGAGGCCCGGAGATTTAGACAAACCTGAGCAACATAGTGAAACCCTGACTCTACAAAAAATAAATTAGCCAGGCATTGTGGCATGTGCCTGTAGTCCCAGCTACTCAGGAGGCTGAGACAGGAGCATCACTTGAGCCTAGGAGGTGGAGAATGGAGTTAGCCACAATCACGCCACTGCACTCCAGCCTACGTAACAGAGTGAGACCCTGTCAAAAAAAAACTTAAAAAGTTAATTTAAATACTATTTTATTTAATCCAATACCTTTCCTAAATTTGTTTTTTCTTTTTTTTTTTTTAAACTGGGCTCAGCAATCTTCCTGCCTCAGCCTCTGGAATAGCTGGGACTACAAGCACGTGCCACCAGTCTCAGACAATTTTTTCATTTTTTGTAGAGATGAGGTCTCACTATGTTGCCAAGGCTGGTCTCGAACTCCTGGGCTCAAGTGATCCTCTCTCATCAGCCTCTCAAAGTGCTGGCATGATTACAGGGATGAGGCACTGCACTCAGCTTCAGCTTCTAAAAACATTTCAACATGGAATCAATTTTTTTTGTTTGTTTTGTCGCCCAAGCTGGAGTGCAGTGGCCCAATCTCAGTCACTGCAACCTCCACTTCCTGAGTTTCAAGGAATTCTCTTGCCTCAACCTCCTGAGTAGCTGGGATTATAGACACCCACCACCAAGCCTAGCTAATATTTCCTTATATTTTTTCAGTAGAGATGGGGTT
The DNA here is from genome assembly GCF_003255815.1 of Theropithecus gelada. Lineage (NCBI taxonomy): Eukaryota > Metazoa > Chordata > Mammalia > Primates > Cercopithecidae > Theropithecus > Theropithecus gelada. The sequence goes on from NC_037678.1 coordinate 66,794,158, forward strand.
TCACCATGTTGGCTAGGCTGGTCTCAAACTCCTGACCTCAAGTAATCCAGCCACCTCGACCTCCCAAACTGCTGGGATTACAGGCCCGGCTGTAATCAATATTTTAAAATTGAGGTGTGTTACATTCTTTTTTGTACTATTTGAAATCTAGCATTTACTTATACTTACAGCACATCTCAGTTCAGACTAGTTACATTTCAAGTAGTCAATAGCCCCATGCGGCTAGTGGCTACCATACTAGACAGCAGAGGTATAGGCCCTAGTTAGGCCTAGGGACAGTTGTAGCACCCTCAGCTCTTGAGGGCAAAACCCAGTTACAAGCACTAGAGAGGAAGATCCCTTATTTCATATGGAGACAAAGCAACCTATTATATAATTTCCTATCTTACAATGAGTACTAATACACTTATGTGACGTAAGTTAAAATTTTTTCCACAGAAATTAAGTCTGATAGTCTGATTTGATAGAGAAGAGTGGCTTTGCATTCTCTACATCACTGGGGAATAATGAAAAGGCTTGCTCTGTAGTTCCACGGTTTTGATGAAAATACGTGTGTGTGTGTGTGTGTGTGTGTGTGTGTGTGTGTGTGTGTTTTGAAATGGGGTGTCACTACATTGCCCAGGCTGGTTTGAAAATCTCGGGCTCAAGCAATCCTCCCACTTCAGCCTCCTGAGTAGCTGGGACAACAAACATGCACCAACGCACTCAGCCTTCATGTTTTGTATTTTAAATATATCCACTGCAGCTATTTAAACTTGTGAGAAAAAGATAAATACTGCTTTAAAACGTGCTAGGGGATTCACAGTTTCAACTGAACACACAAAGAATACACAATCAAGAATGTCTGAAGATCACTGCACATATTTAATCAACGGCACACTCAGTCTAGAGACCCAGGGGACTCTTCATGCCACTGAATTGATTCGGAGAACGAGCGTTTGACTTAGGAAGGAATCAGGGCTTGTTTCATTCTTGGTTATTCTAGAAGAAGTCCAAATTTTAAGTTTTTTAATAACTGCATTCTTCCCTAAATCTATACCCTCTAACCTTGACTCTTACAAATTAGCTATCTTGGCTTTTTATTTAGACTGTGAAAATTTCTAATCAATAATCACTCTCCAAAGAGCTCAATTTCAAAATGCACCCATGCTTTTCTAGCTCCAATGTTCCTTTGTCCTCATCTCCTTCAGAAGCCCATACCTTTTTACTACTTTTCTTTCACGTCTGTCTCATTAGAACTCTATTTCCTGATTCCAGGTTCTATTAAGCTGACTCAAACTGAAATCATTTGAAAAAGCACAAGCAAAAGGCCTTGGTTTATCAGGTTTATCATATAAGCTGAAGTATCCAGTCAACGGTTAACCACTACTTTAGGAAGCTCAGTTATGAACACACTTCCCAACTTAGATTCCCAACTTGGATATGTGCCTCACTTAAATTCAGCTTCATGAACACAACTTGTTTCCAGATCATAAGAAAACTCAAAATCAGTCACAAAAACAAAGGATTGAAGTATACAAGTTACAAAGAACCACAAAGGGCCACAGAAGAATACTCTGGCATTGCCCACTGCAGAGCCCACTTGAAAAACTCACCAGTAGGAGCTATGGAAGGGGGTCTGCCTCGTTTTCTTTTGGGTTCCCTCAAGTTTTCTTGTGGACTCTTCACAATGTCATTTTCAGGTTTCTTATCCACTTGGGCATCTCCAGAATACTCCCTGTCGTTTTCTGAAATGTTTTCCTTGTCTTCCTTCTCGTTCTTGGGAAGACTTTTCTCTGACACTTTCCCCTTTTCAGAACAGATTAACTTTCCTTCTTTATCAGGCTGCTTGGGTCGCTTTTCTGTCTTTAAGGGTTTATCTTCTTTGTCTTTCTTCACATTCACTGTGGCTTTTCTCTGTTCTTTAAACTTCTCTCGTTTATCAGGAGATGATGAAAGACTTTTGTGATCTGTTTCTTTAGGCCTAGCATTACCCACAATATTCTAAAATGAGCAAAATAGCGATGAAACACTTGGTGATTACTTGTAAATACAAAATTAGGAATTTCTTACAAACGTATGAAGACAAACAAAGAAATTAAAACAGGACATATGCCAGGTCACATACACAAAGCACCACTGACAATATCCACCTGTACTAAGAGTTGAGAACCAATCCTTAAAACAATTCAATTATTCTGGAGACAGTGCAGTCTCCCTTATTATGACGAATAAGTCACTAGAAAATAAAATTCTGGGCTTTTGTTTGTTTTTGTTTCTGAGACAGAGTCTCTCTCTGTTGCCCACGCTGGAGTGCAGTGGCACAATCATGGCTCATGCAGCCTCGACCTCCCAGGCCCAAGCGATCCTCCCATCTCAGCCTTCTGAGTAGCTGGGACCACAGGCATGTTTCACCATGCCCAGCTAAGTTTTTTATTGTTATTTTTTGTAGCAATAGGATCTCCCTATGTTGCCCAGGCTGGTCTCAAACTCCGGGGCACAAGCAATCCTCCTGCCTCAGCCTCCTAAAGTATTGGGATTGTAGGCATGAGCCACCATGCCTGGCCTTAAAATTCTGGAAAGCAATCTTTCTGACAAAGGTGTTCGAAGAAAATGCCTTTATGCTCTGTCCTTATCCCCAGCATGACTATACTAACCCAGAGCTTTTCAGAGGCTGGTTCAGTTTGCCAGCATGTGCTGATGTCTCGTTTAGAGAAAAAACAAAACTGATAACTGGAAGCTGAACAGGAAAACTATAAAGATTATCCAACCCAGAACCAGAGTCTCTGCTTCCTCTACCAGGTAAAGGCTGTGCTCAGTTCAACAAACCACCTACCAGGTTCCTGAGCTACTTGGAGTTTTTGCCTATTGGTAGGAAATACTGCTTCTTAGTTACGTTCTCCCTACATTACATTCTTTAAAATTCACACTAAAAATCGAAGGTCCTCTACTGTGACTGTTTCATAATAATGCCAGGTCTGAAAGCTCTAGAGATTCCAAAACTATAATTAAGTTTATTTGTGTGCATATCTCTTCTCTAGGACCTCAAAAGAGCAGAGACCACCATACTATGTTCATTTGGGATCCCCAGCACCTAGCACACACTAGGCACATAGGTTTTCACTGGAAGCAGGAAGCAGTACCTAAATACTCAACAAATAAAAGTTTAATTTGTTCTACAGGGAAAAATAATAAACAAGGAAATATTTTTTCAAGTCCCCCAAATTATTCTGAAAGTAGCCAGGTTTGAGAACAGGCATTCCGGTAATGGCCAGCAGAAATATAAATTGAAATTGCCCTTCTTGTTGGGGGTTCGGGGAGGAGTTGGCAATTAGAGTCAAAACTAAAAACATTATACCTCTGAACTAGAATAAATCCCTAGAAATAAAGTTAGCTAAAAGAATAATCAGACTTGGCCGGGCGCGGTGGCTCAAGCCTGTAATCCCAGCACTTTGGGAGGCCGAGACGGGCGGATCACGAGGTCAGGAGATCGAGACCATCCTGGCTAACACGGTGAAACCCCGTCTCTACTAAAAAATACAAAAAACTAGCCGGGCGAAGTGGCGGGCGCCTGTGGTCCCAGCTACTCGGGAGGCTGAGGCAGGAGAATGGCGTGAACCCGGGAGGCGGAGCTTGCAGTGAGCTGAGATGTGACCACCGCACTCCAGCCTGGGCGACAGAGCCAGACTCAGTCTCAAAAAAAAAAAAAAAAAAAAGAATAATCAGACTTGTGTACCTGGATTGACAAATATCCTTAATGACCATTTGGGATTTGGTTACACAAAGTACAGTTCCATACATATTACAGAACACTACATAGCTGTGAAAAATCATATTCTCAGGATATTAAGGAACTTGAGGAAATGTTAGTTAAAAGAAAAGAACAGTACTATATTAATGTACTACAACTTCAGTTTTGAAAAGAAATAGATACACATATATATGTTTAATAAAAAACACAGAAAGATATACACACCAAATTGTTAAGCCAAGTTATACACCGAAGTGTTAAGAACAATTATATCTGTTTGATGGAATAAGAGTTTTTATTTTCTTTGTGCTTTGTACTTTTCTAATTTTCTACAGTAAGCTAAAAACATAAGTGTTACTAATATAGAGACTATCAAAACATTTATAAGACAGTGCAGTTCTACAGAAAAAAAAAAATCTCTATGTATTCTAATAGTATATGAAAAAACCTTTGAAATTGCCCATGACAGATAACTGTAGCCAAACCACTGTACCCTCTTGGAAAAGAAGCCAAGTCCAGGAGCCATGGGCCTGTGCTTAAGGGCCTACTGGGCTAAGGTCAGATACTCAGAGGCCACTGGGAAATGAGAAATGAAGCATGGCACCCAAAAATCCTCACCGGGTAAGGCACTACCTCCAAGCCAAAGCACTGTGAATGCTATCCATCAATTTATTGAGAAACACAGAGTAAATAGATGAACAATTGTTATCTGGAGCCCTGGACTTCCACTTGGGAAGATTCTGGATATAATCTGCCAATTCTGGACAAGTTTATAATTATATCCTCTGTATTAACTCGTTCCACAAACCTAACACAAATATTGCCAAATTTAAGGCCAAAATAATGTTTTAGACTACTATATGGCTCCTTACGAGAGGCAAGTGATCAAAGAAAAAGCATCACCAGGGCCAAAGCTTTATGTAATAATAATGTTAATTTTCTGAAGAAGAAAATCAGCAAAAGGCCAATCAGCAAAAGGTAACCTTTGAGGTTACCTCAAAGGTATCATGTATCAAAATCCTTTGAAGCAGCTAGGCATGGTGGCTCATGCCCTGTAATCTCAGCACTTTGGGAGGCCAAGGTAGGCAGATCACCTGAGGTGAGGAGTTCAAGACCAGCCTGGCCAATATGGTGAAACCCCTGTCTCTATTAAAAATACAAAAATTAGCTGGGCATGGTGGCGCATGCCTGTAGTCCCAGCTACTCGAGAGACTGAGGAAGGAGAATTGCTTGAACCCGGGAGGTGGAGGTTACAGTGAGCCTAGATTGCACCACTGTACTCCAGCCTGGGTGACAGAGCAAGACTGCATCTCAAAAAAAAAAAAATCTTTAGAAACTTACGATTAGGCCGGGCATGGTGGCTCATGTCTGTAATCCCAGCACTTTGGGAATCCAAGGTGGGCAGCTCACTTGAGGTCAGGAGTTCAGGACCAGCCTGGCCAACACAGTGAAACCCCGTCTACTAAAAATACAAAAATTAGCCAAGTGTGGGGGCACACGCCTGTAATCCCAGCAAATTGGGAGGCTTAGACTGGAGAATCACTTTAACTTGGGAGGCAGAGTTTGCACTGAGCGGAGATCAGGCCACTGCACTCCAGCCTGGGTGACAGAGAGATACAAATATACATACAGAAGAATTCATTAAGAATCTGTGATAAGTAGAATCATTTCATCATCACAAAGACACAACAGAAGGCCAGGCACAGTGGCTCATGCCTGTAATCCTAGCCTTTTGGGAGGCCGAGGGGGGCAGATTGCCTGAGCTCAGGAGTTTGAGACCAGCCTGGACAACATGGTGAAATCCTGTCTCTACTAAAATACAAAAAATGAGCTGGGCATGGTAGCACGCACCTAGTCTCTGTTATTTGGGAGGCTGAGGCAGCAGAATCACTTGAACTGGGGAGGCAGGGAAGTTGCACTAGGCCAAGATTGCACCACTGCACTCCAGCCTGGGCGACAGAACAAGACTCTGTCTCAAAAAAAACCCAAAAACACAACAGGTTATAGCATCACCAAATATTGTCACATCAACTGCCATCCAAGCAGATGAGTAACCGGTTACGATGCCTCAGTGGTAAAACCTTTACTAAATTGCTAAATTAGCTGTCTCAACAGCTGAAATTAGTAATAATCAGGATTTTTAAAAACACCAGTATCCAAATTTTGATCTCTATTTTCCCCTCAACTATTAATACATAAACACAAAAAAGACAAAAAGGGGAAAAATCATGAAGAAAGTAGGCAACACTTCTAGATGGCCCATATTTATGCAAACCATATTTCCAGTATCAAAACTGAGGCCCCATGCTCAGGCAAATACATGCATGGTGACTGGAACGACAGGATACCAAATTCACAAACCAGGCACATCTAGCACAAGTGGCTGTCCAATCTGTGCCAAATGATAGCTCTGTAAACAACCAAGTAATGGTCCTAAGCTAAAAGACAGAGCTAGATGGAGAGAAAACATACTGGAGGTCTCAAGCAATTCGACAAGTTCCCTGTGATGGCTAACAGCTCTTGTGCGGGCCAGGGCACAGAGAGAAGACAAGAATAACTAGACATTGTTGAAAAAAGATGACGAAAACAGAATATAGGCAATGGTATCCAAGTATCTGGCACTTTTGAAAAAAAAATCTCTGTTAAAAGGAAACAGTGGCCGGACACAGTGGCTCACATCTGTAATCCCAGCACTTTGGGAGGCTGAGGTGGGTGGATCACCTGAGGTCAAGAGTTCGAGACCAGCCTGACCAATATGGTGAAACCCCGTCTCTACTAAAAATACAAAAAAAATCAGCCAGGCATGGTGGCATGCACCTATCATCCCAGCAACTCAGGAGGTTGAGACAGGAGAATTGCTTGAACCCAGGAGGTGGAGGTTGCAGTAAACTGAGATTGCACCATTGTACTCCAGCCTGGGTGACAGAACGGGACTCTGTTTCTAAATAAATAAATAGGAAACAGCAAAGAGACAAATATTTACAACTTCTGAAAACTTGTATATTATTTTCTGGTGAAATTGTGTCAGATGGAGGAAATAAACACTTGCCATCATAAACAAATGTAATGTCTTTATTTGAGGAAACAAAACTACAATGTTAGCATTATTCATAACACAAAGCACAAAACCACATTTCTCACCTGATCTTTGGAAAAAGCTTTGACATGAATATGTTTGACAGTCTGAACTACTCCATCATAAAATTTCACAGTGTAAGTACCTAAAATTCAAGAAGACATCATGATTTTAACTCACAATTTCATGAAAGTGGTAACTTTTCGAAGTATAAACATAAGGGATCTCCAACTACATTAATCTCATAAGCATTTAAAACTGTTTAAGTATCATATTCAGTCTTACTTATGTCCAAGATAACAGTATGCTTGTCTTCATTTCTTAGTTAAGATTACACAGTTTTCTACCTACATAAATTGAAATCCATCAAAAAAATAAACTCACTTTTAGATGCTTCATTAAAATAAAAAAAAATTGCACTGAATTTAAGTGAAGAACAGAGAGCAGTAAAACAATTAAGAATGTGAGGAAAATGCAGACTTATTCCTTGGTGAATTTTTCACTTTTATAATTTAATCTTTATGTTCTGGGATCGGAGGCAGTAATAGCTCTTAAGTTTCAAAAGGAACATCATGGCTCACGCCTGTAATCCCAGCACTTTGGGAGGCTGAGGCAGGCGGATCACGAGGTCAGGAGTTCAAGACCAGCCTGGCCAACATAGTGAAACCTGTCTGTACTAAAAATACAAAAAATTAGCCGCGCTTGGTGGCAGGCGCCTGTAATCCCAGCTACTTGGGAGGCTAAGGCAGGAGATTCACTTGAACCTGGGAGGCAAAGGTTGCGGTGAGCCCAGATCCTGCCATTGTACTCCAGCCTGGGCAACAGAGCAAGACTCAGTCTCCAACAACAACAACAAAAAAAGCAACATCATATTCTGCTAAAGGTATTGGGTTTCTAGAGATGTGTTCTATTTCCACATCTCAAAATCCATTTGAATTATCTTCATGATACAATGTTTTTAAAATAGAGACTTGGCCAAAACACAAAACGCTTGCTGCTACATTGTTAGTTTTATTTTGTTACACTGTTAGTTTTTTCCCAATAGAAAAAAAATTGTTCAAAAAAGATCCTTCCCTGCTAAAAACCTTAAGCTGGAAACCCAAATAATCTTACCTTCCCAAATAAGGTGTCCAACTACAGAAGTTCTCATTAGTCGCACCCAAACAACACTTTCAAATTTTGCATCTTAGAACCAATTCATGCCCCACCCATTTTTGCCCCAGGGATTTAAAATAATAATCACAGTTAATCTTGTCAAGATTCAGTAAACCATTGGTAATCACATAATGGTTTCCACTAGTAAACAGGTTTTTCTCTGTTTAGAACCAATTCCCCCAACCCCTGCAAAAAACCCTGAGGTCTGGGAGCCGAAGATTGCAACAACAAAGTTAAGACCTGGTTTTCTCCTTCTGGTACATTCTCTTCCCACACCCCTCCACCGCCAGTCCTCAACAGGGCCTAGTCAATGGCTAATCACGGCTACCAAATGAAGTCCAAAAGTATTCAACGTCCAACACAATCTGAGCCCAATAATTTTCCAAACCTTATTTCTCATTACCACTATCCAATACCCACCAACTCAAAGTGACAAGCTACCCACTGAAACTGCCAGTGACACTTCTATCTCCATATCTGTATTAAACTGTTTTCCTTCTGGGAATGTGCCATTCCGTGATCTTTAAGTGCCCGGCTCAAATACCCACAACAGTTCTGTAACAGCTTCCTGGCTTTTCAGCTACTAATAATTACCTCCTGATCTGAACTTCTTAGGCTCATTTGGCACCAGCCTACAGAGCTTCAAACTTAGGTCTACCTTCATATAAGTACAGATCGCAACTCAAAAGCAGGCTCTTCAAGGCCAGACACCACATCTTAGACCACTTTCTTCCACACACAGTACCTGCCTCAGAGTAGACCAGTGCTTCTCAAAGTGTAGTCCCATAGCAGAAGCATGAGCAACTCCTGGGAACTCATTAGAAATGCAAGTTACCAGTCCCATCTCAGATACACTGAATCAGCAACTGGGAACAGGGGACAGGAATATGCGTTTTTAACAAGTCCTCCAGGTGATTCTGATGTACACCAAAGTCTGAGAACCACTGCCATAGACAATTAGTAATTACCTACTGACCTTTATTCCTGGTATTTACAAAATAAAGGTGATTATTAGTCACAGGTGTCACCAATACATAAAGAAACTAGCTAGCAAGACAGACAAAATTCGATGTTCTCACTTATTTGTAGGAGCTAAAAATTAAAACAATCGAACTCATGGAGATAGAGAGTAGAAGGATGGTTACCAGAGGCTAGGAAGGGTAGTAGGTGGGGGGCGGAAATGTTGATGGTTAAGGGGTACAAAAATGTTAGAAAGAATGAGTAAGACCTAGGTTGCTAGCACAACAAGGTGACTACAGTAAAAAATAATTGTACATTCTAAAATAACTTGGCCAGGCGTGGTGGCTCACACCTGTAATCCCAGCATTTTGGGAAGCTGAGGCGGGTGGATCACTTGAGGTCAGGAGTTCAAGACCACTCTGGCCAACATGGTGAAACCCTGTCTCTACTGAAAAAATGCAAAAAACATTAGCCAGGTGTGGTAGTGGGCACCTGTTATCCCAGTTACTCAGGAGGCTGAGGCAAGAGAATCACCTGAACCCAGGAAGTGGAGGTTGCAGTGAGCCAAGATCATACCACTGCACTCCAGCCTGGGTGACAGAGTGAAACTCTGTCTAAAAAAAATAAATAATAAAAATAAAATAACTACATAATTGGATTGTTCGTAACAAAGGATAAATGCTTGGAGTGATATATACTCCCACTTACCCTGATGTGATTATTACACATTGCATACCTGTATCAAGATATCTCATGTAACTCATAAATACATACACCTACTTATGTACCCACAAAAATTAAAAATTTAAAAAAATTTAAAATATAAAAAAAAGAAACTGGCTAGCAAACAAGATATAAGGATATATAGTTATGCCTGGTTGGGTTAAAACATCAGCAATTAGATGACACCACCAATTAGATGAACAGGCTATGATAAAAGGATTAGAGCATAAAAGGATAAGAGCATAAACAATTATCTACACAGGCAGCTCAGCAATGACTTACAAGTACTTACAACAAAAGTCTGGGTTCCTGTTTTTCCCTGACTATACCGTGAGGGTGTTGGCAAGCAAAGGAGTTATGATAAACAGTGCTATGGAATTCTAAACAGACCCTTCTCAAGCAACCATGGTGCAACTCTGGCAAGTCTGGGGACAGAGATGGGGGGATGGGAGTTTTAAGACTCCCGTTATCTTGAAATCTTAAATATTATGTGTGCCGACAAGTCACCCAAGACTATATTTTCAACTATTTTATTAACAAAGTTAGTTCAGCATCAGTTACATCAAAATGAAAACTGTTGTTTTTACAGGCATTTCCAACATCCAAAAGTCAATATTAAGTAACCATACCTAACAGTCCAACATTTTCAGCTATTTGGAGTTAATTTTGAAGCTTACTCCTAATGGCAGATTCCAGAAGGAGGACTTACATAAAAGGAACCTGAGTTCCATGATTAAGTCTGAGACAGCTATCATTGGAATCCAAACCTGTCTACTGACCTCTGACCAATTTTTTCCCAGCACCCCACACTGCCTGTTGCTCAGGCTCCTCAACCTAATTCCAAACCACAGACCCAGAGTAGCACCAGCCACTCTGAAATGATCCAAACTACGGCCAAAGGTGCTAGGGACGACTATCCTTAGATATATCTAGGTCTTTGATCCTTTTAACTTCCAAAGGATTACCAAGGATCATCTTGAAACTTTCTCCTTTAATCATGCTAAACACAGCCCAACTTGGGCTTCAGTAATTCAGAGACAATAATGGACAACAGAGAGGCCAAAATTTTGCTTTAATGGTTTCATGTATATTACTAAAAGATTGTCTTCCCATGGAATCCTCCCATAGGTGACTAGTAGTTCTCCTGTGGCCACAAACACTATCTAACAAACATGTAAATGAAGGAACTCAAAGTAAGTGTATCCTGTTCTATCTGCTCTAACTTGACTTAGAAGGGCTACCTGCCTCAGACTCCCTTGAGAAGCTTTTGCCCTTAGACTTTAAGATGAAACAAAGCTTCCTGGCCTTGACCCTCTGAGGTTTAAGGACTCAGCATTGCAGACAATCCTATAGCAGTCAGTAATAGTAGAAGTTTCTAAGAACAAAACTAGAGATGCATAACAAGCTCATGTTCTCTAGGACCAAAGACATAGGGATACTACAAGGGTGATTTTGGATTGGACAGATTTATGTTGCTCATGAAATCTACCACAACTAATATTCCAGGGCCTCTTTTTTTCTTAGAAACAGGGTCTTCATCAGCCGGGTGTGGTGGCTCACGCCTGTAATCCCAGCACTTTGGGAGGCTGAAGCCGGTGGATCACCTGAGGTCAGGAGTTCAAGACCAGCCTGGCCAACGTGTTGAAACCCCGTCTCTACAAAAATACAAAAATTAGCCGGGCATGATGGTGGGTGCTGTAATCCCAGCTACTCGAGAGGCTGAGGCAGGAGAATCACTTGAACCTGGGAGGCAAAGGTTGTAGTGAGCCAAGATTGTGCCACTGCACTCCAGCCTGGGCGACAGAGCAAGACTGTCTCAAAAACAAAAAAGGGTCTTCGTCACCCATCCTGAAGTGTAGTGGTATGATCCTAGCTCACTGCAGCCTCAAACTCCTGGGCTCAAGCAATCCTACTGTCTCTGCCTCACAAGTGGCTGGGACTATAGGCATGCACCAACATGTCCAGCCAATTTTTTATTTTTTAATTTTTAGTAGAGATAGCAGGGCATGGGGGTCTATGTTACCCAGGCTGGTCTCACACTCTTGGCCTCAAACAATCCTGCCACCTCGACTTCCAAAAGCACTGGAATTACAGATGTGAGACATCATGCCCAGCGTCCAGGGCTTCTTTTCTATCTCATTCACTCTTCGGAAGTCAGATTATTCCAGAAAGCCACAGATGGAAAACAGAGGGTTTTCAAACATGTTTTCTCAGGCTGGTCTGAAAGTAGTGAGTTATCTCAATTGATTGTTCACAGTCAGTTACAGATCGAACTTCTTATTCCACTCTTTCCCTCCTTCTCACGACTGCTTTCGACTAGTCTTTTTTTTTTTTTTTTTTTTTTTTTTTGAGATGAGTCTCACTCTGTCTCCCAGGCTGAAGTCCAGTGGCAGTGGCGTGATCTCCACTCACTGCAATCTCCACCTCCGGGGTTCAAGTGATTCTCCTGCCTCAGCCTCCTGAGTAGCTGGGATTACAGGTGCACACCACCATGCCCGGCTAATTTTTGTATTTTTAGTAAAGACGGGTTTCACCATGTTGGTCAGACTGGTCTTGAACTCCTGACCTCAGGTGATTCACCCGCCTTGACCTCCCAAAGTGCTAGGATTACAGGCGTCAGCCACCATACCCAGATCAGCCCTTTAAAAAAAAAAAAAAAAAAAAAAAAGACTAGTCAGGTCGGGTACGGTGGCTCATGCCTGTAATCCCAACACTTTGGGAGGCCGAGGTGGGCAGATCATGAGGTCAGGAGTTCAAGACCAGCCTGACCAACATGATGAAACCCCATCTCTACTAAAAATGTAAAAATTAGCCAGGCGTGATGGCATGCACCTGTAATCCCAGCTACTCGGGAGGCTGAGGCAGGAGACTCACTTGAACCCAGGAGGCGGAGGTTGCAGTGAGCTGAGATCAAGCCTCTGTACTCCAGCCTGGGTGACAGAGCGAGACTCCATCTCAAAAAACAACAACAAAAAAAGTTTTCTTGAAGTCCTTAGGCTTCCACAGATTGTTGAGGAGTGAGAATGTGCATATGTCTGCGGGCACGCCTTCCCCTCCCTCTAAGTATTTTCTTCTCAGCAATTTTACATATTGGGTTTAGGTTCTGTGGCCAATACAACACTCATCTATTTCCATTCCCTCTTTGACTTCTAACTGCTCAAAAGAGTCCAGAGCAAAGGCAGTGAACACCCATAATCACTGAGCAGGAACTGGGACCAGACCCTGTCTCCCAACCATGGTTCTCAAGACAACACCAGGCTCCAGAAAGTGCAGACCACTACATCCACTCTCGCATTCTATCAGTGAACACCTGGACCTAATTGACAACACCTGCCCTCTTAGGACAACCCTGCTCCAAAGAGGCAGCCTGGTACCGTGGGAACAACAGTTTAGGGACTCTGGAGAACCACAGACCTCCATGCAGATCTCAGCTCTACCATCCAAGCGTTTTATAACCTAAAGCAGTTTCCCCCTGTGAGCTTAGTTCCTCATCTGCGAAATAAGAATGGGGTTAATGGCAATAACCTTTCCATGTTTGTGTAAAGATTAAATATGATAAGATATGGAAATAACCTAGCACAGGGCCTGTCACAGACCAAGGGATCAATACCACCAAGTCACCCTAAAAGGGAAGCACAGCACATTGACAACCTTTTTTTTCTTTTTCTGTTTGGAGACGAGTCTCGCTCTGTTGCCCAGGCTAGAGTGCAGTATAGCACTATCTCGGCTCACTGCAACTTCCGCCTCCTGAGTTCAAGTGATTCTCCTGTTTCAGCCTCCTGAGTAGCTAGGACTACAGGTGTGTGTCACCACGCCTGGCTAATTTTTGTATTTTTAGTAGAGATTAGGTTTCGGCCGGGCGTGGTGGCTCAAGCCTGTAATCCCAGCACTTTGGGAGGCCGAGACGGGCGGATCACGAGGTCAGGAGATCGAGACCATCCTGGCTGACACGGTGAAACCCCGTCTCTACTAAAAAAAATACAAAAAACTAGCCGGGCGAGGTGGCGGGCGCCTGTAGTCCCAGCTACTCGGGAGGCTGAGGCAGGAGAATGGCGTAAACCCGGGAGGCGGAGCTTGCAGTGAGCCGAGATCGTGCCATTGCACTCCAGCCTGGGCGGCAGAGCGAGACTCCGTCTCAAAAAAAAAAAAAAAAAAAGAAATTAGGTTTCACCATGTTGGCCAGGCTGGTCTCCAACTCCTGACCTCAGGTGATTCACTGCCCTGGCCCCACAAAGTGCTGGGATTACAGGCATGAGCCACTGCGCCTGGCCAGACATTGACATCTTTAAAGGCTATCTAGGCAAAAAAAAAAAAAAAAAAAAAAAGGGGGGGTGGCGGGAAGCACAATCCCTCTTTCCCCAGAAGAAGAAAACAGCAGCCAAGTTAGCACCTGCATGTGTGGGCCTAAATCTTCCTTTTCTCTTTCTACAAAGCTGTTCACATAGTATCAACCTCCCCACATTTCAAATGTAGAATCAGTTACAGCATGAAGAAAACAAAAAATAAGAGCTGCTTCAGCCAGAGACTCTAGAAACCAGATCATTTCCATAGCATCTCCTGTTATAAATGCAGACTTCAGTCACTGCCCCAGAGACTGAAATGGCGGGGTAGGTAGGGGACATGACCCAAAAATATGCATAGTTTTTAGGAAGAAGGAGCTGATTTACCTGCTTATTCAAATTAAAGAACCACAGATCAACAGAAAGGAACAATTCCCCATTTTGTCATAAATGCTAACCTACAAAGTAGTTTCCTTAAGGAAAATCACTTACACAGCAGAGTTGTACACTACTGGGGGCAGAAAGCCCTGACAGACAATTGACTCTGCTATTCCCCATGTGAAAAAAAGAGGAGCTTCGGGAGGCTGAGGCAGGTGGATCATTTGAGGTCAGGAGTTCCAGACCAGCCTGGCCAATATGGTGAAACTTCAACTCTACTAAAAATGCAAAACTTAAAGCAGCAGCTTCATTGCTGCAGTTCTATCTTCACCTTCAGGACGTTTCCCTTGGTCAAAAACAAACTAAGTCGTCTCCAAGGTCGAAGCATTCAGCAAACAATGATGGCAGAGCCACCAGAAACATACACCTGATTTTCATGACAAATACGGTAATACTGTATTAGCTAGTGGAGCCACTTTCTGTATTGCTCTATGGACATATGTAACAACACAAATCAGAATAGAATGGAGCCTGTCCCTTGTTGGCAGAGTCACCCCCCAAAATGGAGAGAACAGTAATCATACCAGCTGGTGTAATAATGAATTGTTTAAAAAACAGCTCATAATTGATGCCAAGTTAAAGCACTGTGTACCCATTAAGATATGGCATTACTGAAGAAATAAAGTACATTTGAAACCTTAAATACATATAAATTAGCCAAGTGTGGTGTGGCATGTGCCTGTAGTCCCAGCTGCTCAGGAGGCTGAGGCAGGAGAATCGCTTGAACCCGGGAGGCAGAGGTTGCAGTGAGCAGAGATTGCACCATTGCACTCCAGCCTGGGCAACAGAGCAAGATTCTGTCACAAACAAAAAAAAAAGGGAGGGGGAAGCTAGGCAGCCCCAGCAAAGAGGTGAGGTCAGCTCACCAGAGATGGCTTCCAAACAAAGATTCCCTGAAAGTAGAAACCCATCTTTTACTGTCTTTTACAACAACATAGACTGAGAGTCTAACAAGACTACCAACTGCCACTGCCTTCACACTAAATAATGCTTAATCTCCACTGCTGAAGAACCATTCCAAGTGAAAAAAGCTAAATAATATGGCATTAAATGCCCTATTTTCCAAGTGCTAACAGACTCCCTTAAGAAACTAAAGTTGTTATTTAGTTCTGATTCAATCATGCCAGACTCCTCAGTGCTAGCAGCTGCCACTTCCACTCTGGCTAGAGTCCCCACCCACCAGCCAGATCAACAATCAGCCTTAGCAAAACATCCAAGGAGATTAAGAGTGGCAAGAAAATCACACCAAGCCTTCTAAACATAAATCTACAAGGCGTGACTTCACTATATCCCCTGCCTCCTCCTGGCAGCACCAACAAGACATAAGTGACATTTACAGGAAATAAACATGCTGCCTTGCCAGCAGAGCTGCTCCTCACAGGGCCATTAAGCTGGTGGTCACTGCTACGGATGAACCTAAGGCACAGCAGAAAAGACCAGGGAAAGAGAGAAAAGAGAGACTAGCATTGTCCCTCCCAATGCCACAAGTAATCCCACAGTGAATCGTGATGAAGCAGAAACTGATCATTAGCACTAATCCAAACCTAACATTTTTGAAATAATTATTTCAAAGAGTTTCTGACCCATCCCACACACAAACACAAAACCTTATAGAGACAGGTGCCTACCATGATTAACCTGCACCATCCTGCCCTGCCTCCTCCTGGTAGCTCTATTTCAGCACCTACTTCATTCTACCTTGAAGCAGGTCTTCTTTTATTTTACTCCATGATGCCAAGCTCTGGGCTCTGCAGGTATTAGATCTAAACAGTAGATTACTAAGCCTTCATTGCCTCCACCAACACATCTTCCCACCCCTCTTAGAGGCATTAATTATCTTCATCTCCAAATCAGACATAGATCTGAGCTCCTACAAAGGCTAGCCTTCCTTCACAATCTGGGTGGCCAATAGTACCACCCGGCCTGTCTCACTAACTTTCTGTTTCAGGATTGCCCCTCTCCCATATCCTCTCCTCCCTCTTCCAGTTAGTCCCAAAAACCAGTCAGTGTGTCAGCGTAATACAGGACCTCAGACCCGAGAACCTCAGGAAAACAGGTTTTGGCAGAAATTTCTTCATTTTCACGTCCTTCAATTAACTAAATTTCACTGGACAGAATATGGAGCTTCAGAAACAATATATTAGCAATGCAAATGACCATTTTAGGAACTACCATAGCCTCGAGACTCTCCCTCCTATAATTTTAGCTTATGGAGGAAGCACAACTGAAAATACTTTTTTTTTTTTTTTTAAAGAGACAGTCTCATTCTGCTGCCCAGGCTGGAGTACAATGACACTCTCATAGCCTGCTGCATCCTCAAACTCCTGGGCTCAAAGGATCTTCCCACCTCAGCCATGCGAGTAGCTAGGACTACAGAAACATGCCACCACCCTCATCTAATTTTTTCATAGTGAGATGAGGTCTCACTGTGTTGCCCAGGCTGGTCTCAAATTCCTGGCCTCAACTGATCCTCCCACCACAGCCTCCCAAACTGCTAGGATTATAGGCACGAACCATGGTGTTTGGCCTGAAAAATACTTCTCTAAAAAGTTGCGGCTGGATATGGTGGCTCACACCTATAATCCCAACACTTTGGGAGGCTGAGGTGGGTAGATCACATGAGACTAGCCTGGGCAACCTAGCAAAACCCCGTCTCTACTAAAGATACAAAATTTAGCTGACCATGGTGCACGTCGGTAATCCCAGCTACTCGGGAGGCTGAGGCAGGAGAACTGTTTGAACCCAGGAGATGGAAGCTGCAGTTAGCTGAGCTGGCACCACTGCACTCCAGCCTGGGCAACAGAGCAAGACTCTGTCTCAAAAAAGAACAAGAAAAAAAAAATCATTCTCAGACAAAACTTGGTCAGCCTGAGGCCCAGCAGTTAGCAGAATATTAATAAATACCTGAATAACTTCATCAAATGAAAATTCAGACTGGCCTAAGAGTCAACCCTACAGTGGCATCAAGAGGCCTGACTTCCCTAAACATTCACTTCAGAGATCATGGAGACCACACATACCCTGGTGGAACGTGCTTGCAATGGTATCACTGGGACCTAGACTCTATTCTCCAGGTGTCAGGATTCTGACCATACGTATTATCCTCAAAACTCTTTGCCTGCCCTTTTATTAGCAAAATGAGCCTCTATTAGTCAAGTTTCCCATTCTGTCTCTTCACACGTTCAGCTCTGGCAAAAGAAACCCAACTCAGTGCTCTAACTTCCGGCATCCCAGTTTCCACTAGCCAACTCCAATGTTACAGACCACCCTCAATCACCTTGCATCAAGAAAGCACATTTTTTAAAGTTTGTTAGTGTTCATTTAATTTCTAGGCTATTCACAAATATTCAGGGCTATCTCATCAATTTTATTAGGAACTCCTAGACAGCAAGTACCTGCATACCTCCAGGAAGAGTGACAGATGAACTGTGACTGTTTTAGAAAACAATGACTGAAAATTAGGGGGTAAAAAGTCAAACTACCTTTTTTGTCCAGTTTTCTTTACACTTATAATTTCTTCCCAACTCCTGACATAGTGATTAACTTGAATAAAGCAGATACCTAGGCAGTAAAGAAATACTGAAAATATACTATTCAAGCTCTAACATTACAAACATCCCCCCCCAACCACCACCACCTAAGTCATGAGTAAAAACAACTACAACTCAAATGCCTTACCATCCTTGTTAACAGCAGTGACTTTGGCCGGGTAAAAACGACAATCAGACCAGCAAGCAAGGACCTGCTCATTTATTTGAAATTCCTAAAAAACATAAAAAAAAAAAAAAAAAAAGATCCTGTTACCAACCTAATTTCACAGGACATGCACTGTACCAAATCTCATAAAAGAGGCTGGGATTGATAAGAGAGTGAGAAAGGAAAGTAGCTATTGGGATGGAGGAAGATATTTCTGTTGTTCAACACCAGGAGTTGCTATAATTTCGGTGCCATTTGTCCTCGCCGAAAGTTAACGTTTTCAGGGCAACAGAGTTGGAGATGGGGCCTATGAGAGGTGTTTGGGTCATGGTGGCAAATCCCTCATGAACAGATTAATGCTGTCTCACAGGAGTGACTTCTCGCTCTCCTGGGAATGGATTCATTCCCAAGAAAGCAAGTTGTTATAAAGCAAGGCTCCTCTTCCTGTTTGGTCCCTCTCTTCACACTTTTCTCCCTCTTTGACCTTCCACCATGTATGATGCAGCATGAAAGCTGATGCCAGAAGACAGCACCATGCACTTGAACTTCCCGGCCTGCAGAATTGTGAGCTAAACAAACCTCTTTTCTTTATAAATTACCTAGTCTCAGATATTCTATCATAGCAACACAAAAAAGACTAAGACAAGAGTCAAAACAAAAGGGCTGGGACACAAGACCTCAATAAGCCCAAGAGGTCTGGGCAGGCACGGCACAGCACTGATGATAATTCCACCCTAATCAACATACATTCTGAAAATGAGTCTAAGAGGCCAGGACTACTAGGATACACATCCAGTATAGGAGTTAGAAGATTATGAGGCTACTTCATACTCAGGGAAGCAGCATTTAATGCCACCTACACTTCTAAAGGGTCTTTAGCCAGGGAAAGCAACCATTCACCTTTAATTTTTTTTTTTTTTTTTTTTTTTTGAGACGGAGTCTGGCTCTGTCGCCCAGGCTGGAGTGCAGTGGCTGGATCTCCGCTCACTGCAAGCTCCGCCTCCCGGGTTCACGCCATTCTCCTGCCTCAGCCTCCCGAGTAGCTGGGACTACAGGTGCCCGCCACCGCGCCCAGCTAGTTTTTTGTATTTTTTAGTAGAGACGGGGTTTCACCGTGTTAGCCAGGATGGTCTCGATCTCCTGACCTCGTGATCCGCCCGTCTCGGCCTCCCAAAGTGCTGGGATTACAGGCTTGAGCCACCGCGCCCGGCCACCTTTAATATTTTATACACTTTTCCCAGCACACAGTTTGCACTGATAAATTTTGCACAATGGGCCAGGCACAGTGGCTCACACCTGTAATCCCAGCACTCTGGGAGGTTGAGGTGGGCGGATCACCTGAGATCAGGAGGTAGAGAACAGCCTGGCCAACATGGTGAAATCCCCTCTCTACTAAAAATACAAAAATTGGCTGGGCGCGGTGGCTCAAGCCTGTAATCCCAGCACTTTGGGAGGCCGAGACGGGCGGATCACGAGGTCAGGAGATCGAGACCATGCTGGCTAACACGGTGAAACCCCGTTTCTACTAAAAAATACAAAAAATTAGCCGGGCGAGGTGGTGGGCGCCTGTAGTCCCAGCTACTGGGGAGGCTGAGGCAGGAGAATGGCGTGAACCCAGGAGGCGGAGCTTGCAGTGAGCTGAGATCCGGCCACTGCACTCCAGCCTGGGTGACAGAGTGAGACTCCGTCTCAAAAAAAAAAATACAAAAATTAGCCAGTGTGGTGGCAGCTGCCTGTAATCCCAGCTTCTCAGAAGGCTGAGGTAGGAGAATCACTTGAATCCAGGAGGTGGAGGTTGCAGTGAGCTGAGATCATGCCATTGCACTCCAGGCTGGGTGACACAGTGAGATTCTGTCTCAAAAAAAAAAAAAAAAAAACAATTTGTAGAATGAACACTGAAAAGTCAAATGGAACAATACTGAATAATCCTTAATTGGGAAAAAGAAAAAAAAAGGCCAGCAAGAGTTCAAGTTCCCTAATAGGGTTAAAATAGAAAATAAGCCAGACACAGTGGCTCGTGCCTGTAATCCCAGCACTTTGGGAGGCTGGGGCAGGTGAATCACCTGAGGTCAGGAGTCTGGCCAACATGATGAAATCCCACCTCTACTAAAAATACAAAAATTAGCCAGGTGTGGTTGGATGAACCTGTAGTCCCAGCTACTCAGAAGGCTAAGACTCGAGAATCACTTGAACCTGGAAGACAGAGGTTGCAGTGAGCCAAGATCATGCCACTGCACTCCAGCCTTGGCAATAGAGTAAGACTGTCTCAAAAAAAAAAAAAAAAAAAAAAAAAAAGATAAGAAAAAGAAAATAGAAGGCAGGGCTGAGTCAGATCTAAAAGTGGCAGGACCATTATAGATGTCTCAATGCCTGTTTAAAAACCTTAAAACTGGCCAGGCACAAGGGCACGCACCTAAAATCCCAGGATTTTGGAAGGTACGAAGGATCTTCCTTCTTTGGCAGAAAGATCCCTTAAGGCCAGGAGTTCAAGACCAGCCTGGGCAACACAATAAGACCTTGTCTCTACAAAAAAAAAATTTTAATTAGCCAGGCACAGTGGTACATGCCTATAGTCCCAGGTACTCAGGAGGCTGAGGAAGGAGGATTGCTTGAGCCCAAGAGGTCAAAGCTACATTGAGCAAAGACTGTACCACTGCACTACAGACTAGGCGACAGAGCAAGAAAATGTCTCTTTAAAAAAACAAAAAAACAGGCTGGGCGCAGTGGCTCACACCTGTAATCCCAGCACTTTGGGAGGCTGAGGCAGGCGGATCATGAGGTCAGGAGATCAAGACCATCGTAGCTAACAATGAAACCTGTCTCTACTAAAAATACAAAAAATTAGCCAGGTATGGTGGCACGCACCTGTAGTCCCAGCTACTCGGGAGGCTGAGGCAGGGGAATCACTTGAACCCAGGAGACGGAGGTTGCAGTGAGCTGAGATCGAGCCACTGCACTCCAGCCTGAGCGACAGAGCAAGACTCCGTCTCAAAAACAAACAAACAAAAACATGGCTCTTGAGCTACTTACTCGAGCCCGCTCCCACTCTATGGAGTGTACTTTCATTTCAGTAAATGTGTGCTTTCATTGCTTAAAACAAAACAAAACAAAACAAAACAAAAAAACCTTAAAACTAATACTTCATACTGCATTTTGAAGTCAGTAAAAGCTCCAGGCATAGAGATAAAATTGAGAAAAATGGAATACAGTCCAATCAATTCCAAGTTCTTTGAGGGCTTATAAAAGATTTCGCATGACGAGCTTACCCCTATAATCCTAGCACTTTGGGAGACCAAGGTGGGAGGATTGCTCGAGCCCAAGAGTTCAAGACCAGCCTGGGCAACAATGTGAGACACTGTCTGTATAAAAAAATTTAAAAATTAGCCGGGTGTGGTGGGCCCATGGTCCCAGCTACTCGGGAAGGTGAAGTGGAAAGATTGCTTCAGCCTGAGATTGAGGCTGCAGTGAGCCATGATCGCACCACTGCATTCCAGTCTGGGCAACAGAGCAAGACCCTGTCTCAAAAGAAAAACAAAGACCTTGCATATGAGATTAGTACAATGCTCTACATGGAATGATCACTTTCGTTTCTTTTTGAGATGGAATCTCACTCTGTCACCTGGGCTGGAGTGCAGTGGCGTGATCATCTTGGCTCACTGCAACCTCTGCCTGCTGGGTTCAAGCGATTCTCCTGCCTCAGCCTCCCAAGTAGCTGGGATTACAGGCACCCTCCACTACACCCAGCTAATTTTTCATGTTTTTAGTAGAAGCGGGGTTTCACCATGTTGGCCAGGCTGGTCTCAAACTCCTGATCTTGTGATTCACCCGACTCCGCCTTCGCCTCTGCCTCTCAAAGTGCTGGGATTACAGGTGTGAGCCACCGCACCTGGCCGGAATGATCACTTAACAAAAGATCAGACAGCTTAACAAAAGATCAGAAGATCTACTATGTGCCAGGCAGTGTTCTAGAAGTTAGGGATACAGTGCTGTAAAATTGGTCAGGAGTTTGAGACCAGCCTGGCCAATGTGGCAAAACCCCATATCTACTAAAAATACAAAAATTAGCCATGGTGGGCACCTGTAATCCCAGCTACTAGGGAGGCTGAGGTGTGAAAATCGCTTGAACCCGAGAGGTGGAGGTTGCAGTGAGCAGAGATTGCACCACTACACTCCAGCCTGGGCAACAGAGCAAGACTCTGTCTCAAAAAACAAACAGACAAACAAACAAAAAAACTGGGATTCTTCAAGAGCCCCAGGTGTCATTGAGATCTCACGGTTACAACTATAGGCCTAAATAAGAACTGGTCCCCAGCTGCTACTGAACATCAAAGATTGAAACACAAACAGCCCAATGGCTGACCTTGCGTACTATAGAACTTCCCAGATTTCTTACTCACAGAAGATCCATCCTCTTCATGCAAGCCCTCTTTCCTCAGCTGTATTTTCTCTAAAGGGCGTAAATAAGGACTGTCCCAGCAGAACCACTCATCATAACGATGGTTCCAGCGCTTGAAATGGATGAGTACTTTTCCTTCCTCGTAGTCAATGTCTTCTATGTGAGCTGGATACCTGAGTCAGAAAAAAAAAAAAAAATTGGCATTCCTTTAATACCTACCCCAAATATCCAAATATCCATAATGGTATATTTCCAAACCTCTTCCCAAAGGAGAAGGTTACCAGGCCTACCGTTTAGAGACTCTGTGTAATTGGGTCAAATCACAAATTAGGGAAGGTAATAGACCTGAGATCCAAATCCCAACCTGCATATTCCTTATTTTATGAACTATTTTATTTTATTTTATTTTTGAGACAGAGTCTCGCTCTGTCACCCTGGCTGGAATGCAGTGGTGTGCTCTTGGCTCACTGCAACCTCCTGGGTTCAAGTGACTCTCCCTGCCTCAGCCTTCCGGGTAGCGGGGATCACAGGCGCCTGCCACCATGCCCGGCTAATTTTTGTATTTTTAGTAGAGATGGGGTTTCGCCATGTTGACCAGGCTGGTCTCAAACTCCTGGCCTTAGGTGATCTGCCCGCCTCAGCCTCCCAAAATGCTAAGATTACAAAGGTGAACCACCATGCCCAGCCAGTTTATAAACTATTAAATTAAACTTTCAGAGCCTGAGTTCCCTCATGTAAAGTGGAAGAAGCACACTGGGTTGTAGTGTGGATTAAACAAGATGACATACACAAAAGACATGAGCATACAAGAGGCAAGAAGAAAACATTTAACAACTAGATTAGATTTTACGTGTGCCAATAAATCAGAATGACCATGCAACCCAGACTGTATCAGACAGTCTCAATTTTAAGCATTTTGTAAGCAATATAATGGAATACTATGCAGGGGTTTTTTTGTTTGTTTGAGACAGGGTCTCGCTCTGTCGCTAGGCTGGAGCACAGTGGCGCGATCTCTGCTCACTGCAACCTCCACCTCCCTGGTTCAAGAGATTCTCCTGCCTCAGCTTCCCAAGTAGCTGGGATTACAGGCACCCGCCACCACGCCCGGCTAATTTTTGTATTTTTAGTAGACGGGGTTTCACCATGTTGGCCAGGATGGTCTCGATCTCTTGACCTCATGATCTGCCTGCCTCAGCCTCCCAAAGCGCTAGCATTACAGGCATGAGCCACCGTGCCTGGCCTTATACTACGCAGTTATTAAAAAGAACAAGATGGCCGGGCGCGGTGGCTCAAGCCTGTAATCCCAGCACTTTGGGAGGCCGAGGCGGGTGGATCACGAGGTCAGGAGATCGAGACCATCCTGGCTAACATGGTGAAACCCCGTCTCTACTAAAAATACAAAAAACTAGCCGGGCGTGGTGGCGGGCGCCTGTAGTCCCAGCTACTCAGAGGCTGAGGCAGGAGAATGGCGTGAACCTGGGAGGCGGAGCTTGCAGTGAGCCGAGATCGCGCCACTGCACTCCAGCCTGGGTGACACAGCGCGAGACTCCGTCTCAAAAAAAAAAAAAAAGAACAAGATGATTTTTATCTGTCAAGATATGGAAAGCTCTTCTAAGATATACAGTTATATGATGCAGAACACTGTATATGTTAAGCTATTGCTTTGTTTTATTGATAGATTGATTGACTGATTGATTGAGACAGGGTCTCACTCTGTCACCCAGGCTGAAGTGCAGTGGCGTGATCTCGGCTCACTACAACCTCCCTCTCCCCAGCTCAAGTGTCCCTCCAGCCTTAGCCTCCCAAGTACTTGAAACTACAGGTGCACACCACCATACAAGGCTAATTTTTGTATTTATTATAGAGACAGAGTTCTGTTATGTTGCCCAGGCTGGTCTCAAACTCCTGGGCTCAAGCTATCTGCCCACTTCAGCCTCCCCAAATGCTGGAATTACAGGCATGAGTCACCACACCTGACTTATTTTTTTAAAGAAGAGAAAGAAGGATATGTATTCACATATGCTTATATATGCAAAAAGTATTTGGAAGGATGCCCAAGAAACAACAAAGGTTACTTGTGGAAAAGTGTGGCCAGTTCAGTAGATGGTTTCTTTCAACCTCCATTTAACCTTCTTTCTAGACTGAGAGTTGGGAAAATCAACAACTACATTTCCCTGACTTCCTTACAATTGGTGGCCAAGGTCATAAAAACCCTTGGGTTAGTGGCCAGGTCCAGCACAAGGCCTGTCAAGCTTCCACATACATGTAAATCATTAGGGTATCCTGTTGAAATGAAAATTCTGATTCAGTATGCCAAGCTGGGGCCTAAGAGCTCTCACAAGCTCCCAGATGTTGCTGCTGCTGCTGCTGCTGCTGCTCTGCAATAGTCAGAGCCTAATGTCTAATCATCAGCTTCATGCATGTCAGGCAGCAGTGGTGCAGATGGCAGTGCCAGTAGTGATTTCCTGACCTCCAGATCACAGCTACAATTGTGGGCCTTTCAAGATGATACCCTAAGGGCAGCCTCCCTGAGTCCCACTCTTCCAGCCTTTCCAGCAATGTAGTACCCAATTCCCTACGTTAAATCCTTTTGTGGTTAAAATACTCAGGCTGGTTTCTTTTTCCAGCATTTATTCCTGACACAAGAGAGATATCTGGATAAGAGGCGGGGAGGGGCAAAAATAGGAGGGAGACTTTTTGCGGTATACCTTATACTTTTTTATTTCAACTATATAAAGGTACTGCTCATTCCAAAAAATAAATGGTTAAAAATAAATAAAAATATTGTATGGAGTTTTTCTCTGAAAACACTTATATTAATCAAATAGCTATTTGAGACTGACAAAGTTTACATTCTATCCGTATTTTCTCCCTGCAACCTGGTTTGTACCATTTCCTTCCTTTCTTATATCCAGCACCTAGTACAGTGCTGTCCTAATAAACACATGCTACCTAAATGAACAGGCTTGCTTTCTTGTGTCTGTATACTGTGTACGTTTCAACCCTACACTAGCACCCTCTAAGGCAGTTTGCTTGGCGTTATTAACGTATCGCAGTACTTTGCACATACTAGGTACTCAATAAATGTTTAGCAAATGAATTCTACTCTTCTTATTCTTCCCAAAGGTCATGTATTCTGTCAGTTTTTTAATTCCAACATTCTCAGACTTCAGCAACCTATTCCAATTTCACTCCTCAAGTTCAGGCCCCCATCACTTCATGTGTATATTCCTCACAGAGGACTGGAAGAGTATGTTTTCCATAATTCCTAATTCCTACTATGCATACCTTTAATGCTCAAAAATATGAACAAAAGACATAAACAGCCCTGAAACTAGTCTTCCTACTCCAATCCAACTGACAGCTGCTATAAACACAAGACATCTTGACAGCAGACTGGCTAATTGTCTGATCTGACAAATGAAATAGTACAACTGTAGGAGACAAGAGAGGATTCCCTAAATCCGCTTCTCTCTGCAAAATGGGGAGAAGGATATCAATATGGCAATTATGTATCTCTTACCCTCTCATTCATTCAGCCTACCTGAAGCTAGTAAACCTCTCTAGAACAACACAATCTGTCCTAACACATTCCTATTCAAACCACATTTTTTTTTTTTTTTTTTTTTTTGAGATGGAGTCTCGCTCTGTCGCCCAGGCTGGAGTGCAGTGGCCAGATCTCAGCTCACTGCAAGCTCCGCCTCCTGGGTTCATGCCATTCTCCTGCCTCAGCCTCCCAAGTAGCTGGGACCACAGGCGCCCGACACCATGCCCGGCTAATTTTTTTGTATTTTTAGTAAAGACGGGGTTTCATCGTGTTAGCCAGGATGGTCTCAATCTCCTGATCTCGTGATCCGCCCGCCTCGGCCTCCCAAAGTGCTGGGATTACAGGCATAAGCCACTGCACCTGGCCTTAAACCACTTTCTTTAATGGTTTACTATCTCTAGCAACAGTTTTCTCACACAGGGTCCTTGGACTAAGGCAGGAAATTTTCTTTACACGGAAATCATTTTTTTTTTTTTTTGAGACAGGGCCTTGCTCTGTTGCCCAGGCTGGAGTACAGTGGTGCCACCATGGCATACTACAGCTTTGAACTCCTTACCTCAAGTGATCCTCCAGCTCAGCCACCAGAGTTGCTGGGACTGCAGGCTCATACCACCATGCCCAGCTAATTTTTTGTCATTTTTTTTTGTAGAGGTAGAGTCTCACTATGTTGCCCAGGCTGGTCTTAAACACCTGGGCTCAAGTATCCTCCTGCCTCAGCCTCTCAAATTGCTGGGATTACAAGCATGAGCCACCACACCCCGCTTGAAATTGCATTCTTTCTTTTACTATTTAAATATACCTTTTAAGTTAAAAAGATAACAACTGTTTGTTTTTAATACCCTTCCTAATATTACACAGCCTTCAAAAAGAATAAGGCAGCTCTATATATTGATTTTAATTTTTTTAATGTATTGATTTTTAAAGATCTCTAAGAAATGTAGGGGTAAACTCAAGCTGTCAAACAGTATTTGAATGCACTACCATTTATGTGGGGGAAGGGAGAGAGCCAATACAGTCATATCTGTTTTTAAATGCGTGGGCTATCTCGGGAAGGAGGATCAAGTAACCCGGTTTGCCTCCTGGAAGGGGAACTTAATAGTTTTAAGCAACTAGAGAGGATGTATGAGACTCATTTCATTTGCTGTATATCCTTTTGGACATTTTAAATGCTGTACCATGAACATATATTAACTATTAAAAGTACATAATTACATACTTATTTTAAACGTACTTATTTGGCAAAATTAAAAGTTGGCAACCTCAGGGCAAATCTTAAATTATTTTGGATATGCACTGGTCGGAAGTCAGGATTCATAGAATCAAGTGTGAACTCCTAGGCCACCAACTCCACTTGCTCTGAAGGGTCTTTTTGTCCTTGGCTAATATAAAGAAAGCTTCTCCGTCATTCAAAAAAACTTTACTGGGCACACGTATCCCACTCTCTGCAGACCTAAACAAACCCCTCCAAGAGGCTCAATAGTAGCCAAGGGGCAAAATTTTCCAAAGATTAAGTGGTCCTCCCCACTACCCTAAAGTATGACAAAGATGCAAGTCATTTATGCTGGTGGGGACTCAATTACATTTCAGAGAAGAGGGAGGCTACAAAAACCATCTTAGAGATCAACCTGGTAAGACTTAGTAGATCACAACTCTGCCTGGGGACAGCTTAGCTTCATCAGTCAACAGGAATTTACTAAGTGCTTTTGATCTGACCAGTCAATTCTAGGTCTTGGAAGGGATTATACAAACATGTGTTCTGGCCCTGCCCTTGAGGAGAACTAGACACATAAATGGATTAGGCTTTAAAACTATTAGGTTGAACCACATTTAATTGCTGATAATCAACTGCTTTTTACCTACCAAAATAGCAATTTTATCTGGTTCAATCTAAATATTTGGACAACCATAAAGCAGGCTGAAGATGATGAGACAGGGTTAACAAAAGAGATATGAATGGAATTTGTACAGACAGAAAAAGGAAGAGAGAATTTCTAGCTTCCATGTGTAACTAAGAGCCATTGATGAGACTCTAGTTTCCAAACTAACATTGCAGCTGGGAGTTACATTTCCAATCAATGGGAATATTAGCCAGAAAGGGGCAGATAATCAAACTAATAACAAAAATTAGCTCTTAGGAGGGGACAGGGATTAGGAATAGCTAAGAGATTTTTGCTTTAGTGTGAATTTTTTTTTAATTTAGTTAAATATTACTTTATAAGCAAAAATTAAGTACTTTTTGGGGGTTTGGGTTTTGTTTTTTGTTTTGTTTTTGAGACAAGGTCTTACTCTGTCACCCAGGATGGAGTACAATGGTGCAATCTCCACTCACTGCAGCCTCGACCTACCAGGCTCAGGTGATCCACCTCAGCCTCCTGCGTAACTGGGACTACAGGCTCACACCACCATGCTTGGCTAAGTTACTTTTTTGGTATTTTTTGTAGAGACGGGGTTTTTTGTAGAGACGGGGTTTTGCCATGTTGCTCAGGCTGGTCTCGAATTCTTGGCCTCAAGTGATCGCTGGCCTTGGCCTCTGAAAGTGCTAGGATTACAGGTGTGAGCCACTGCACCCAGCCAAAAATAAATACTTTTAAATTAAAAGTTTAAAAAACTTTTTTAAAGATATCAATCGATATCTTCATGAACATTATGTTTATGTACCGCTATGGCATACCCACAAAATGGCATATTATACAGCCATAAGAAAGAATGAAGACACACTCTATGAACTGATATGGAAAGATTTCTATGACACATTAAGTTTTTCAAAAACAAGTTACAGAATAGTGCGTATCTTATGACATCTTTTGTGTTATAGAAGAGGAAAATAAGAATATTGGCTGGACATGGTGGCTCATGTCTATAATCCCAGCATTTTGGGAGGCCAAGATGAGAGGATCACTTTGAAGCCAGGAGTTTGAGACCAGCCTGAGCAACACAGCAAGACCTCCTCTCTAAAAAAAAAAAAAGTTTAAAAAAAATTCGCTAGGAGTAGGGGTGTGTGCCAGCTACTCGGAAGGCTCAGGTGGGAGGATCACTTGAGCCCAAGAGTTCAAAGCTGCAGTGAGCTATAATTGTGCCACTGCACTCTACCCTGGGGACAGAGTGAGACCCCATCTAAAAAACAGATAATAATAATACATTTTTAGAATTTTCAGCCTTTGTCAAGAAGATTATAAAACTTTTCTCTTTTATCTTTTTTTTTTTGAGATGAAGTCTCATGCTGTCGCCCAGGCTGGAGTGCAGTGGTGTGATCTCGGCTCACTGCAACCTCTGCCTCCCAGGTTCCAGTGATTCTCCCACCTCAGCCTCCCGAGTAGCTGGGACTACAGGTGCATGCCACCAAACCTGGCTAATTTTTTGTATTTTTAGTAGAGATAGGTTTCATCATGTTAGCCAGGCTGGTCTCAAACTCCTGACCTCAAGTGATCTATCTGCCTTGGCTTCTCAAAGTGCTGGGATTATAGGTGTGAGCCACTGCACCCAGCCTCTTCTATTCTGTAAATATAATGAACTGATATATTTCTTAAATTTAAGTTATCATTACTCTGCTAGAATAAATCATATTTGGTTTCATGCACATTCATTTAATAAGTCTCTACTTGGTGTTTCAGGATTTTATTGACAAGAATTATACCTCTTTTATAAATGAGATCTGTCCAAGTTTCCTTGTATTATGCCCTTCCTGCCCAGTTTATTAGGCTATGATAACCTCACAGACAAACTAGAATGCTTTATTTCATTTTCTATGAAACCACCTACTCTGAGGGCCTCCTTAGAAGGTAGTTCTTTATCTACCTTTCCCAACCCTTCTATGGTCACTAGTCTGATTAAGTTTCCTACCTCTTCTTTTTTTTTGAGACGGCATCTCGCTCTGTCACCCAGGCTGGAGTGCAGTGGCATGATCTCGGTTCACTGCAACCTCCGCCTCCTGGGTTCAAGTGATTATCCTGCCTCAGCCTCCCGAGTAGCTGGGATTACAGGCGCCCGCCACCATGCCCTGCTAATTTTTATATTTTTAATAGAGACGGGGTTTCAGCATGTTGGCCAGGATGATCTCCATCTCTTTACCTCGTGATCCACCCCCCTTAGCCTCCCAAAGTGCTGGGATTACAGGCATGAGCCATCGCACCCAGCCTCCTACCTCTTCTTGAGTCAATTTCAGTCCATTTTTCCTACACTGATAAGAGAGTTTGAAATGATAATCAGGTACAACTTAAATGTTCAAAAATCAATAGTTTTCCTTAGAAGAAAGAGTTCAAGAGTCAACAAAAATGTTTCAAACTCAAGTCACAAACAAGATTTTTAAATGGCTAATACAAACACAAGGCTGCTAAGCACTTTACAGGGCAGGAACTATGCCCTATGAACTTCATTATTCAACAAACACTCCTGAGTTTGTATTATGAGACAAACAAACTGCTAGGTCCTGGAGACACAGAATAGATGACCAATCATCAGAGCCCCCAGGGTGGCAAGAGCCCAAAGAGAAATTTGTTAAGCCCATGGGATTTCCCATTCCTCTCCACAAGCAAAAAGATCAGGAACACTCTGGATCTCAGGAAGAAAGGAGAGGGAAAAAAGCATAGCTGGCCGGGCGCAGTGGCTCATACCTGTAATCCCAGCACTTTGGGAGGCCGAGGCGGGCAGATCACCCAAGGTTGGAAGTTCGAGACCAGCCTGACCAACATGGAGAAACCCCCATCTCTACTAAAAATACAAAATTAGCTGGGTGTGGTGGCACATGCCTGCAATCCCAGCTACTTGAGAGGCTGAGGCAGGAAAATCACTTTACCCGAGAGGTGGAGGTTGTGGTGAGCCGAGATCACACCATTGCACTCCAGCCTAGGCAACAAGAGCGAAACTCCATCTCAAAAAATCAAAAACCAAAAAACAAACAAACAAAAAAAAGAAGCATAGCTCTAGAATGAACCAGCCTGCCTATATCCCATAACCAGGACTAGAGGAAAGAGAGGCATTATCTCTCCTCCATGTCCAGACCAGGCTGGACAGTCTGGGTTTCTGCTGCTCTTCACTGCCCCCTTCTAAAGCACTTGAATAAACCCTCCCCTCTTTTTATTTTATGCTTTTTTTTTTTTTTTTTGAGACAGAGTCTCACTCTGTCACCCAGGCTGGAGTGCAGTGGTGCGATCTCGGCTCACTGCAACCTCTGCCTCCCGGGTTCAAGCAAGTCTCCTGCCTCAGCCTCCTGAGTAGTTGGGATTACAGGTGTGTGCCACCACGCCTGGCCAATTTTTGTATTTTTAGTAGAGACGGGGTTTCACCATGTTGGCCAGGCTGGTCTTGAACTCCTGACTTCGTGATCTGCCC
The DNA here is from genome assembly GCF_003255815.1 of Theropithecus gelada. Lineage (NCBI taxonomy): Eukaryota > Metazoa > Chordata > Mammalia > Primates > Cercopithecidae > Theropithecus > Theropithecus gelada. The sequence goes on from NC_037678.1 coordinate 66,825,487, forward strand.
GCCTCAGCCTTGCAAGTGCTGGGATTACAGGCGTGAGTCACTGAACTGGGACTATTTTTTATTTTTTTTAACTCTTCATTCTAGAGCCCACGATAAACTTTTTCATCAGAGTCCCATTTTTTCTAACTAGAGGGTTGGGAAAGGTTTCAGAGAAGACTTAGCCTTTGGATCAAACCTTCAGAGATTGAGTCTGAATCTGCAGGGTATCCTGCATATATTAGACATTCAATAAAGGTTCACCAGATGTACTTTTTAAAAAGATTTGGAGCCACAAAACAGCAATAGGAATATATAAACAAACCAAGATGAATCATCAAAATAAACCAATGATATCCATGTTGTAGATGTCAGGAGGACAAACATACCCCAGCATGAGAACTGTTAATTTGGAGGGGATATATGCACATGGTGGTCACCATGACAAAATTAGTCACAAAACTGTTTTCCAAAGGCCAAAAAGTATCAAAACCTCTTATCTAAAATTCAACTTGGAAAGGACAGATAAGCAAAACTTCATAATAAACAAGGTTACCATAATGAGCTTAATTTAAGCAAGTCGTGTAACTAGTCACTAAGCCAACCAAGAAGCCACAGAAGACCAGTATAGCCAATGTCAAATGGAAAAGGACAAAGAGAATGAACAGAAATCAGCAGAAGAAAAATTCATTAAACGATAATTCCACAAACATTTTCTGAGTACCTTCTCTGGGCCAGGAAGTATACTAGGGTTTAGAAATACAGAACCAAATTTTTTTTTTTTTTTTTTTTTTTTTGAGACAGAGTCTCACTCTGTCACCCAGGCTGGAGTACAGTGGTGCAATCTCAGCTCACCACAACCTCCACCTCCCGGGTTCAAGTGTTTCTCCTGCCTCAGCCTCCCAAGTAGCTGGGACTACAGGTGCCCACCACCACGCCTAGCTAACATTTTTTGTATTTTTAGTAGAGACAGGGTTTCACTATATTGACCAGGCTGGTCTCGAACTCCTGACCTCATGATCCACCCGCCTTGGCCTCCCAAAGTGCTGAGATTACAGGCATGAGCCACCACGTCTGGCCAGAACCAAATCTATTAAGATGTGTGATCACAGCAACTGGCAGAGGATGACAGGCCCTATGTTACAAGACATAGTAGACTTTCTCTTTTTTTTTTTTTTTTTGAGACGGAGTCTTGCTCTGTCGCCCGGGCTGGAGTGCAGTGGCCGGATCTCAGCTCACTGCAAGCTCCGCCTCCCGGGTTTACGCCGTTCTCCTGCCTCAGCCTCCCGAGTAGCTGGGACTACAGGCACCCGCCACTTCGCCCGGCTAGTTTTTTTGTATTTTTTGTAGAGACGGGGTTTCACCGGGTTAGCCAGGATGATCTCGATCTCCTGACCTTGTGATCCGTCCGTCTCGGCCTCCCAAAGTGCTGAGATTACAGGCTTGAGCCACTGCACCCGGCCACAGTAGACTTTCAATTCCTCAGACACACCACACACCTTCCCATACCAAGTATACTCCCTTTACCTGAAACAACAACCCATGCCCACTCTTCCCAGGGAACATCCTTATCCTCCTATAGCCTCAGAATCTCTGACTACACTACCTCAAGTAGCTCCCATTTCCTTCCAGTCTGTGTCAGTTTCCTACATGTTTCCTTCATAGCATTTACCCCAATCCGTTATTATTTCATTTGTTTGTGTTTATGGCCTGCTTCCCCAAGAGACAACAGGCACTGCTAGAGGCATCTGTCTCTTAATCACTACAGTATCGTCTGGGGGAATAAAAGTATGTAAGTATGTCTATAGGTACAAATAATTGTAATAAAGTATACCAGGTGCAACAACAGACGACTCCTTAAGGTAGAGTAAGATACAGAGGAGCAAAAGGGGAGAGGGAGAGGAAGAGGACCAAGCGAGAGGAGGGCCCAAGACAACCCTGGGGAAAAGGAGACACTTGATCTCCATTCTGAAAGATGAGTAGGCATTTTCCAGCTGATCAAGGAGGCAGTGAAGCTGGGGAGAGTTTCTGGGAGAGGATGTAATAGGAGTAAACCAGCACAGTACAGAGGAAAGAAAGCACAAAAGAGGACAAGGAAATTCAAGGGGATGGAGGAAACAACAACTCCGTTTGAGGGGCCATGGAGGATCTTATGGATGGACTGCTGAGTCCTAAATGAATGTTTGCCAAGAGCAGTCCACGCGTGGCAACCAATACACCAACTGCGTGTTGGTGAACACAGAGCTGCTGGTCCACAAGGTCTCCATGAGGAATGAAGAATATTATATTGTGCTTTTCAGTAATCTGGACCCTCTTTATCAAAGCTTCCCAGCTGAGGTGCCACAAATGGGTTACCAGTGGGCAATGACATGAAGAATGTTGAGATGCCGGATAACCACCATATAATCAAGAACTACTAGAAAATTTTAGTGTGTGAGGCTGGATGCAGTGGCCCATTCTTGTAATCCCAGTGCTTTCCGAGACCAAGGCAGGAGGCCAGGAGTTCAAGACCAGCCTGGGCAATAGAGGAAGACCCCGTCTCTATAAAAAAAATTTTTTTAATTAGCCAGGCCTGTAGTCTTAGCTATTTAAGAGGCTGAAGTTGGGGAATCACTTGCGCCCAGGAGTGCGAGGCTACAGTGAGCTATGATCACAATACCACTGCACTCCAGCCTGGGCAAGAAAGTGAGACCTTATTTTTAAAAAAATTTAATCAGCCCAGTACAATAGCTTATGCCTATAATCCCAGCACTTTGGGTGGCTGAAGGAGGAGGATCCCCTGAGCCCAGGAGTTTGAGATCAGCATGGGAAACATAGGGAGACCCCATCTCTCTGGACAAAAAAAGAATTTTTACTTAGCCAGACGTGGTGATGCACGCCTATAGTCCCAGCTACTCAAGAGGCTGAGGTGAGAGGATCACCGGAGCCCAGAAGGTTGAGGCTGTGGTGAGCCATGATCACACTACTGAACTCCACCCTGGGTGATACAGTGAGACCCAAAATAAATAAATGGGAAGGAAGGAAGGGAGGGAGGGAGGGAATAACTTTAGTGTGTATATTTGTAACTAACCTGGCATTATAAAATCACTCCCAAATAGTAGCTGGAACAACTTTACATGTCTGCAAATTTGGCACTCATTCCTTCAAAAGGTAGGTTATAATTGTTTTATCCTTGAATATGGCCTCATTTCTAACAAGCAGAATGTGGCAAAAGTGATAGTGTGGGACTTCCAAAGCTGGGTTATAAAAAGCACTGCAGCAGGACGGGGGAGAGAGAATATCAGGAAGAAGAGTTAATGGATGCTGGGCTTAATACCTAGGTGATGGGATGATCTGTGCAGCAAACTACCATGGCACACATTTACCTATGTAACAAACCTGCAAATCTCACACATGTACCCCAGAACTTAAAATAAAGTGGAAGGCAAAAAAAAAACAAAAAAAGCAATCTTTTGAATTAATAAAGTGATGGATTATCTAACTACAAAGTTGATGTGAAAAAGAAAAAAAGCACTGCAGCCATTCCACTTCTGGGTATATATCCAAAAACACTGAACACAAGAACTCAAACAGATGTCTGTACTCCAGAATTCACATAGCATTATTCACAATAGTCAAAAGACATCCCAATAGTCAAAAAGCCACTCAAGTGTCTAACATATGAATAGATAAAATGTGGTATATCCATACAATGGAATAGTATTCACCCTTAAAAAGGAATAAAACTCTAATACATGCTACAACACAGATGAACCTTGAGCACTTATGCTAAGTGAAATAAGCCATTTGAAGGACAAATGCTGCATGATTCCATTCATATGAGCTATCTAGAGTAGCCAGATTAATGAAAGCAGAATAGAGGTTACCAGGAGCTAAGGCGAAAAGGGAGGGGGCAGTTGTTGATTAATAGATACAGGGTTTCAGTGTGGAGAGATGAAAAAATTGGGCCAGGCACGGTGGCTCACACCTGTAATCCCAGCATTCTGGGAGGCTGAGGCAGGTGGACTGCCTGAATTCGGGAGTTCGAGACCAGCCTGGGCAACACAGTGAAACTCCGTCTTTATTAAAACACAAAAAGTAGGCCGGGTGCGGTGGCTCAAGCCTGTAATCCCAGCACTTTGGGAGGCCGAGACGGGCGGATCACGAGGTCAGGAAATTGAGACCATCCTGGCTAACACGGGGAAACCCCGTCTCTACTAAAAAATACAAAAAACTAGCCAGGCGAGGTGGCGGGCACCTGTAGTCCCAGCTACTCGGGAGGCTGAGGCAGAAGAATTGCTTGAACCCAGGAGGCGGAGGTTGCAGTGAGCTGAGATCACGCCACTGTACTCCAGCCTAGGAGACAGAGCGAGACTCCGTCTCAAAAAAAAAAAAAAGAAAAAGAAAAAATCTTGGGCTGGGCATGGTGGCTCATACCTGTAATCCCAATACTTTGAGAGAGGCCAAGGGAGGAAGACTGCTTGAGGTCAGGAGAGACAGGGTTTCACCATGTTACCCAGGCTAGTCTCAAACTCCTGGGCTCATGCAATATGCCTGCCTCAGCCTCCCAAAGTGCCGGGATTACAGGCCTGAGCCACGGCGCATGGCTAAGGCCAGGAGTCTGAGACCAACATAACATAGTGAGACTCTCTCACTATGAAAAATTTTAGGTTGGGCTCAGTGGCTCATGCCTGTAATCCCAGCACTTTGAGAGGCTGAGGCCAGCAGATCACCTGAGGTCAGAAGTTTGAGACCAGCCATGGCCAACACGGTGAAACATCATCTCTACTAAAAATACAAAAATTAGCTTGGCGTGGTGGCACAAGCCTATAATCCCAGCTACTCAGGAGGCTGAGACAACTTTGCCGGGAGGCAGAAGTTGCAGTGAGCCGAGATCACACCACTGCACTCCAGCCTGGCAACAGAGTGAGACCTGTCACCAAAAAAAGAAAGAAAGAAAAAAAGAAAGAAAGAAAATGTTTTGGAGAAGGATGGTGGTAATGGTTGCACAACAGTGTGAATGTATTTAATGCTACAGAACTGTACTGTACACCTAAAAATTATTAAAATACTAAATCTTATGTTATATGTATTTTACCACAAGCATATATACACAAAGCACTGCTGCTTCTGCCTCACACTCTCTCAGATTCCCTGTTCTAGGGTAAGTCAAGTGCTACATCGTGAGAACATTCTAGATGTCTATGGAGAGGTTCACATGACAAGGAACTGAAGCCACCTGTCAGGAACCAGCATCAACTTGCCAGCCCCGTGAGTGAGCCCCCTTGGATGCAGCCTTTATGAGACCCTGGGCCAGAAGCCCCCCTGACCCCCCATTACACCGCTCCTGAATTTCTGGCCCACAGACACCTAGAGAATAATAAATGTTTATTGTTTTAGGCCACCAACTAAATGTTGAGAAAATGTGTTACACAGCACTAAGTAGCTAACAAAGTAGCATTTTGCTACACTGCTTTGGTGTCTAGAAATGGAGTCTATCAATAGTTTATAGGTTAGAGGTGCCAGTCCTCATGATTTCAGGTTTAAGAAACACTGCTCTAAGCTACAAGATAAGCCAATATGTCCTAGGGCTCCACCAAGGGAAGGAGAGGGCTGTAAGACAGTAAAGCACTGCCACTGGTGGCATGACCCCATGTGCATGGCCAGAAGCAGAGAACAGTGCAGGTCTAATTCAGGGAAACAGTGTTGACATGCCTGCACTATATGCCCTTAAGCCCCAGGAAGGCTTGCCGCTCAGAGTCTTGCTGAATCTATGTAAAATTAAGCTGCCTTATACTACACACCGTGCAGGTGTTTAAACTAGAGCAGCCAGACAGTGCTTGGCAGGAATCTGTTTTGTTCCCCGCTACATATCAGAAATACTAACTAAAGAAACATCATGGGGCAGGGGAGAAAAAAACAGAAAGGATGACAATTTCCTTCTGAATTCCCACTACAACTCATCAGCGTTCATCCACATAGCTATTAATAACTAATGAGGCTGGGTACAGTGGCTCACACCTGTAATCCCAGCACTTTGAGAGGCTGAGGCGGGCAGATCACCTGAAGCCTGGAGTTTGAGACCAGCCTGACAAACATGGAGAAACCCCGTCTCTACTAAAAATACAAAATTAGCCGGGCATGGTGGCGCACGCGTGTAATCCCAGCTACTCAGGAAGCTGAGGCAGGAGAATTGCTTAAACCTAGGAGGTGGAGGTTGCGGTGGGCCGAGATCATGCCATTGCACTCCAGCCTGGGCAACAAGAGCGAAACTCTGTCTCAGAAATAAATAAATAAATAAATAAAACTAATGAATGCAGCTTACTCTAGGTTTTGTAAACTATCTTTATCTAAGGTATCTCACTTGATCATGCCATGAAGACTTAAGGAGTCATTATTATTACTGCCCCCTTTTTACGTTTGTGGAAATGGAGCCTCAAAGAGAGTGACTAGGAAGAGGCACAGTCAAGATCAATATCTACATCTAACTCTAAATCCAGTGAAGAACCTTCTGCTCTTTTTTCTGAGACGGAGTCTAGCTCTGTCGCCCAGGATGGAGTGCAGTGGCATGATCTCGGCTCACCACAAGCTCCACCTCCTAGGTTCACGCCATTCTCCTGCCTCAGCCTCCCAAGTAGCTGGACTACAGGTGCCCACCACCACGCCTGGCTAATTTTTTGTAATTTTAGTAGAGACAGGGTTTCACCGTGTTAGCCAGGATGGTCTCGATCTCCTGACCTCATGAACTGCCTGCCTCAGCCTCCCAAAGTGCTGGGATTACAGGCGCGAGCCACTGCGCCCGACTACGAGCCTTCTGCTCTTAACTGGACTCCACATGTAAACATTCCTGTAGTGACCACATCCACATGGGTGTCTTTTGTCTTAGCCACCTAATAGTCTCCCTAACTGGTGGCTAGCCCAGAATTTGACTAAACTTTCCCCCAGAGGTTGAGCATTCAGACTGCTTCCAGATTCTTTGCTATATAAACAGTGTGTCTGCAGACATAAAGCATCCATTTTACTTCAAGAATCAGAAAATTACCCAGACACGGTGGCACATGCCTGTAATCCCAGCTACTTGGGAGGCTGAGGCAGGAGAATCGCTTGAACCCAGGAGGCAGAGGTTGCGGTAAGCCAAAATCGTACCATTGCACTCCCGCCTGGGCGACAAGAACAAAACTCTGTCTCAAAAAAAAAAAGAATCAGAGCTTGCCTCTATTCCTGGCTCAGGGCACACACCAGAAGCAAAATACTTCTATGCACAAAAGTAACATTTTTAAGCCATCACCAGCCTTTGCTGGAGAGGAGATGGGGATGGAAGATATATTTAGTAAAAAACAAAAGGCTGACTATTAAACTGCAGAAAAACTGCTGTTTTGAATGCCTTAACTCTTTCCCTACCCCTTCACTACTTCCATTAATCAACATCTGATAAAAGAAAGGTCTTAAATGCATCTTTCCTCTGTATCTCAATCATTTCTCACCAGCAACAACTGAATAGTCAGTATATACAAATGACCCCTAAACCCCCTCTATCAGAACCCAGCAGAATGCCTGACACAGAGCCACTCAGCAAATATCTTATGACAGAATGAACACTGCCACTTTTCTGTTACTAAGAAGGATCAAAACATGTCTCTCCCCTGCTTAAATTCTCACTCATTAGTTCAATCTCCCACCACTCCTGTTATCTCTCTGGATTCTCAGAACACACCAAGTTCTTTCAAGCCCTAAATATTTTGCTGATGTTATTCCTTCTGCCTTCTTCCCCTGCCACTCTCTTCCTGGAAATCTTCTCATTCTTTAATTTCACTTCCTTGCATATGCCCTCAAATTACTGGCAACTCTCTTCCTCATCATAACTGCCACCCAACCCTGGTTATTTCAGACTCCACATTCTCCATTTCTGTACCCAGACAGCTAAATGTGGCTAGAGAAAACACTCAACATGCTGATGGGTCTCACTTAAAATGCATGTCTAGGCCAGGTGCAGTGGCTCACGCCTGTAGTCCCAGCACTTTGGGAGGCTGAGGCAGGCGGATCACCTGCGGTCAAGAGTTCGAGACCAGCCTGGCCAACATGGCAAAACCCCGTCTCTACTAAAAATACAAAAATTAGTCAAGTGTGGTGGCGGGCACCTGTAATCCCAGCTACTTAGGAGGCTGAGACAGGAGAATCACTTGAACCCAGGAGGTGGAGGATGCAGTGAGCCGAGATCGCGCCACTGTCATCCAGGCTGGGGGACAAGAGCAAAAGTTTGTCTCAAACATACATACATACATAAAATGCATATCTGCAAACAGGAATTAAATAGTAATTATCTTTGGGGGTAGGAGAGGGACAAAAAAGTTTCTTGAGCACCCATAATGGTCCATATTCTTGATTTGGGTGGTGGTTACAGAAGTGTATACATGTGTAAAAGTTCATCAAGCTACACACTTAAGATTTATACACTTGGCCGGGCGCAGTGGCTCACGCCTGTAATCCCAGTATTTTGGGAGTCCCAGGCAGGCGGATCACGAGGTCAGGAGATCAAGACCATCCTGGCTAACACAGTGAAATCCCGTTTCTACTAAAAATACAAGAAGAAATTAGCCGGGCGTGGTGGCGGGCGTCTCTGGTTCCAGCTACTTGGGAAGCTGAGGCAGGAGAATGGCGTTAACCCAGGAGGTGGAGCTTGCAGTGAGCCGAGATCGGGCCACTGCACTCCAGCCTGGGCGACAGAGCGAGACTCCATCTCAAAAAAAAAAAAAAAAAAAAAAGATTTATACACTCTACTATAAATTAAAACTCAACAAAAAATATTTTTAAAATAAAAGTATAAGAACTGGGTGCTATAGTGCATGCCTATAGTCCCAACTACACAGGAGGCTGAGGCAAGAGAGCTCCTTGAGCCAAAGAATTGAAGGCTATAGTGTGCTTTCATTGCACTCGTAAATAGCCACTGTTCTCCAGCCTGGGCAACAAAGCAAGATCCCCTCTCTAAAAATAATTAACCTAATTGTAGAGTAGCAATTTTGCACTCTTCTTAATTCAATGTTCTACACTTGTAAGAAGCTAGGAAAATTAATTTCAAAAAAGTTTTTAGCCAGGCATGGCAGCTTACATCTGTAACCCCAATGCTTTGGGAGGCTGAGGCAGGATAACTTGAGACCAGGAGTTTGAGGCCTCTCATTAGCTACTGAGTACAACGGAGCCTGAGGAGGGTGTGCAAACTCCTAAGTATTTCATACCTTATCTTCTTTCCTCAAACCTAAGCCCTTCCCATCCTGATCTCAGTATCAGCTTATAATTTTACTTCTTATTGAATGTAAAAAATAGCTGGGCACAGTGGTATGCACCTGCAGTCCCAACTACCCAGGAGGCCTGAAGCAGGACAATCACTTGAGCCCAGGAGTTTGAGTCCAGTCTGGGCAAATACCAAGACTCCCATCTCTTCAAAATACAAACAAACAGGATTCCCATTACTGGCTGGAGTGTAAAATGGTGCAGCTACTATGAAAAACAATTTAGCAGTTCCTCAAAAGGTTAAACAGAATTACCATATGATCCAACAATTCTATCTTAGGTATATACACATATGATGTAAAATCATATGTCTACAAAAAAGCTTATACACTAATGTGTACTCATAATACCCAAAAAAGAGGAAACATTGTAAATACCCATCAACTGATGAATGGAAAAACAAAATATGGTATATTCATATAATGGAATTATTCATCCACAAAAAGGAATAAAGTACTGATATGTTCTACGACATAGATGAATCTTGAAAATAGCATCCTAAGTGAAAGAAGCTAGTCACCTACTGTATGACTCTATATCTATGAAATGTCCAGAACAGGCATATACAGAGAGGGAAAGTAAATTCGTGTTTGCCTAGGGCTGGGAAGGGTAGGGAGGAAATAGGGTCTGACTGCTAATGTATATGAGGTTTCTTTTTGGGATAATGAGAATTCTGGAATTAGATAGTGGTGACAATGGTACAACTTTGTAAATACACTGAAAACCATTGAATTATTGAATTGTATGCTTTGAAATGGTAATTTTTTTTTTTTTTTTTTTTTTTTTTTTTTTTTAGACAGAGTCTCACTCTGTCACCAGGTTGGAGTGCAATGGCGCGATCTGGGCTCACTGCAACCTCTGCCTCCTGGGTTCAAGCGATTCTCCTGCCTCAGCCTCCCAAGTAGCTGGGACTACAGGCAAGTGCCACCATGCTCGGCTAATTGTCGTATTTTTAGTAGAGATGGGGTTTCACCATGTTGGCCAGGATGATCTTGATCTCTTGACCTCGTGATCTGACTGCCTCAGCCTCCCAAAGTGCTGCGATTACAGGCATGAGCCACCGCACCCATCCTAAAAGGGTGAATTTTATAATATGTAAACCATATTTCAATTTCAATTTTTTAAAACAATTAATTTTTTTTTTTTTTTTTTTTTGAGACGGAGTCTCGCTCTGTCGCCCAGGCTGGAGTGCAGTGGCCGGATCTCAGCTCACTGCAAGCTCCGCCTCCCGGGTTCACGCCATTCTCCTGCCTCAGCCTCCCGAGTAGCTGGGACTACAGGCGCCCGCCACCTCGCCCCGCTAGTTTTTTGTATTTTTTTTAGTAGAGACGGGGTTTCAGCGGGTTAGCCAGGATGGTCTCGATCTCCTGACCTCGTGGTCCGCCTGTCTCGGCCTCCCAAAGTGCTGGGATTACAGGCTTGAGCCACCGCACCCGGCCTAAAACAATTAATTTTAAAAAAGGAGGCAAAAAAAAAGAATCCCACCAAGTGCTGGCAACAATGCAGAGCAACTGGAATTCTCATACATTGCTGGTGGAAATGCACAATGGCACAGCAACTCTGAAAAAGTTTGGCAGTTTTTCACGTGGTTAAACATACACTTATATGACCTAGCAATCCAACTCACTGGTATTTATCCAAGAGAAATGATAACTTATATTCTCACAAAAACCTATATACAAATGTTTATTCATATTAACCCAAAACTGGAAACAATCTTTGAACACGTAAACAGATAAGCTGTGGTATATCCATCCAATGGAATACTTACTACTTGGTTCTAAAAGCAACCTTGCATGAGCAAGTATTTTGCTCACGCAAACATACAGGTGAGTTTCAAATGCATTATGCTAAGTTTAAGAAGCCAAATCCAAAAGGCTATGTACTGAATAATTCCATTATAACACAGTATGGAAAAGGCAAAACTGTATAGACAAAGGACAGATCAGTGGGTGACAGGAGCTGGAGGTGCCAGGAGAGGCTAATTACAAAGGGACATGAGAAAATTCTGTGGGTAACAGAAGTGCTTTATATTGTTTCTTTTCTTTCTTCCCCCTTCCTTTTTTTTTTTTTTTTTTTTTGAGACAGGGTCTCGCTCTATCACACAGGCTGGAGTTGGAGTGCAGTGGTGCAATCACAGCTTGCTGCAGCCTTGACCTCCTGGACTCAAGCAATCTTCCTCCCACCCCAGTCTCCTGAGTACCTAAAACTATAGACACACACCACCACACCCAGCTATTATTATTTTTTTATTATGTTGTTTTTTTTTTTTTTTTTTTGAGAGACGAAGTCCCATTATGTTGCCTAGGCTTGCCTTAAACTCCTGGGCTCAAGCAATCCTCCCATCTTGGCCTTCCAAGGTGCTGGGATTATAGGCATGAGCCACCATTCCTGGCCTATATCTGGATTGTGGTGGGGCTTGCGTGAACTGTTGAATTTGGCAAAACTCAACTGTATTCTGAAAACAGCGAATTTTACTATGGGTTGAGCATCTCAAATCCACACATCTAAAATCCAAAACTTTTTGAGCATCAAGTTGTCTTTTTATGAATTTTGTACTTTTCTTGTACTTTTGTACCTTTTATGGATTTTGACAAATGTATAACGTACACATACAGATTTTGACAAATGTATAACGTACACATATATGTTATACATTTGTCAAAATCCATAAACAATACAACACCAGCAGCAGACCCTAATGTAAACTATGGTCTTTGGATGGTACTGAGGTGTCAATATAGGTTCATCAACTGTAACAAACGGACCACTCTGGTGCAGGATGTTGAAAGTGGGGGAGGCTGGAGGGAGAACATAGGAATATGGGAACTCGGTCCATTCTTTTTTTTAGAAGCAGGATCTTGCTCTGTCACCCACGTTGGAATGCAGTGGCATAATCATGGCTCACGGAAGCCTCAAACTCCTGGGCTCATGCAATCCTCCAACTCCTGGGCTCATGCAATCCTCCCACCTCAGCTTCGCAAGTAGCTAGGACTACAGGTGCAAGCCACCCCCCACCCCAGTTAATTTGTTTTATTTTTTGTAGAGACAGGGTCTTGCAATGTTGTCCAGGCTGGTCTCAAACTCCTGGGCTCAAGCAATCCTCCTACCTCAGCCTCCCAAAGTGCTGGGATTACAGGCATAAACCACTGTGCTCAGTAAGAACTCTGTACTTTCTGCTCAATTTTGCTGTGAACCTAAAAGTACTCTAAAACATAGTCTATTTTTTAAATTCCATTTACTTATTACCAACTCCCAAATTCTTTTACTTTTTTTTTTTTGAAACAGGGTCTTGCTGTTGCCCAGGCTGGAGTATAGCAGCACAATCATAGCTCACTGCAGGCTTGACCTCCCTAGCTCAAGAGATCCTCAGCCTCCCCAGTAGCTGGGACCACAAGTTCACACCACCATGCCCAGCTAGGTTTCTTGGGTTTTTTGTGTGTATATGTGTTGTGAGACAGTCTTACTATGTTGCCCAGGCTAGTCTTGATCTCAGGATTCAAGCGATCCCCCGTTTTGGCCTCCCAAAGTCCTGGGATTACAGGCGTGAGCCACCGCACTCAGCACAACTCCCAGATGTCTATCTCCAAGCTAGGGCTCACACTTGAACATTTGACTCAGTTATTCAACTATCCATTCAACATCTCCACTTAGTCATCTCAAAGGAATCTCATATATTTAACATGCCCAAAACCAAACTGCTTATCTTCTCCCTAGAACCTGGCTCTACTGAAGTCTACCCCATTTCAAACTGTGGTAATTCCATCTACTGGTACCGAGAGAAAAAGCCGTTGGAGTCATCCTTGACTCTTCTCTATCTCTTACAATGTCATCAGCAAATCTGTCAGCTGTACCTTCAAAAATTATCCAGACTCTGATCACTTCTCATCAACTCCCCCACTGTTTTTTAGTTCAAACAACTATCATCTTTCATATGGACTAATACAAAAGATCCTTGCTCTTCTTGTTTCTGCTCATGGTTGCATATACTACACACAATAACCACAGCAACTTTTTTTTTTTTTTGAGACAGGGTCTGGCTCTGTCACCTGGGTTGGAGGGCAGTGGCACCATCCCAGCTCACTGCAAACTCTGCCCCCCAGGTTCAAGTGATTCTCCCACCTCAACCTCCCAAGTAGCTGGGATCACAGGTGCACACCACCATGCCTGGCTATTTTTTTGTATTTTTGGTAGAGACGGCATTTTGCTATGTTGCCCAGGCTCACAGCCACCTTTTTTTTTTTTTTTTTTGAGATGGAGTTTCACTCTTGTTGCCTAGACTGGAATGCAGTGGCACAATCTCAGCTCACTGTATCCCCCGCCTCCACCTCCCGGTTTCAAGCAATTCTCCTGCCTCAGTCTCCCAAGTACCTGGGATTACAGGTGCCAACACGCCAGGCTAATTTTTTGTATTTTTAGTACATGTTGGCCAGGCTGGTCTCAAACTCCTGGCCTCAAGTGATCCACCCACCTTGGCCTCCCAAACTGCTGGGATTACAGGCGTGAGCCACTGCACCCGACCCACAGCCACTTTTAATACCTGAAATCAGATAACATCGATTCCCTGTTTAAGACCTTTCAATGACTTACTATCACATTTAGAATAAAGTTCAAACTCCTTATTATGGCCAATCTGGCCCCTGCTGACATTTCTGGGCTCACCTCCTACCTCTGGCCTCTCACTCTCTACCCTCCCAGCCACATGTTCCTACCCATTATTGCTTAAATGCCCTGCTTGCTCCTACGCCAGGGCTTGTGCCTTGGCTGCCTCTGTCTGCAACCCTCTCTCCCCTGGATACTAACATGACTCACTTCCTCACTTACTTTAGGACTCTATTTAAATGTCTCACTGTCAGAGAGATCTCCTCTGTTCACGCTGTATATTAAAAAAGCAAAACACATACACACACAGAGGCACTCTCTACCACTTGAAAGTACTTATTCCGGCCGGGCGCAGTGGCTTACGCCTGTAATCCCAACACTCTGGGAGGCCAAGGCGGGTGGATCACAAGGTCAGGAGATCGAGACTATCCTGACTAACACAGTAAAACCCCGTCTCTACTAAAAAATACAAAAAATTAGCCGGGCGTGGTGGCAGGCACCTGTAGTCGCAGCTACTCGGGAGGCTGAGGCAGGAGAATGGCGTGAACCTGGGAGGCAGAGCTTGCAGTGAGCCAAGATCGCGCCACTGCACTCCAGCCTGAGGGACCGAACGAGACTCCGTCTCAAAACACACACACACACACACACACACACACACACACACACACACACAGATGGTGTAAGAAGTAAAGAGGTATGAACCAGAAACTCAGATGTGATCAGTACAAATAATCCTAATGAAAAAGAAACAAAAAATGATTTAAGGACATTATGAAACTCAAATTTTTAAATCCTCTGTACAAGACATGAAAGTAAACTACGATCAACTTAAATAGAAACACAGTAGTGGAAAGGTACCAGAGTGTCAGGAAAGCAACAGACAGAAGGAGCTTTTTCATTGTGTTTGGAGCAAGAACAGGGAAGGCCAGCCTACTGCTTGGAACAGATGGCACATGCCTGACAGATGACAGGAAGAAGGCGAAGGCAGCAGAGCAAGCAGATTCTATTCTATCCACCAAGCATCACTACTAGGAAACTGCAGCCTCTCAGATTTTAGTTCATCTATAAAACCCAGGAAGTAAACAGGGAAGGCAGGGCTGGGCACAGTGGCTCACACCTGTAACCCCAGCACATTGGGAAGCCAAGGCGGGCAGATCACCTGAGGTCAGGAGTTCGAGACCAGTCTGGCCAACATGGTGAAACCACGTCTCTACTAAAAATACAAAAATTAGCTGGGTGTAGTGGTGCATGCCTGTAATCCCAGCTACATGGGAGACTGAGGCAGGAGAATCGCTGGAACCCAGGAGATGGAGACTGCAGTGAACTGAGATACTGCCACTGCTCTCCAGCCTGGGCAACAGAGCAGGACTGCCTCAAAACAAAGCAAAACAAGAACAGGGAAGGCAGGATTACCCCTTCTACAGAGAAGAAAACGGACATGCTGAAAGTTCACCCCAAAGTGGTAGATTAAAAATTAGAATATAGGCCAGGTGCAGTGGCTTATGCCTGTAATCCCAACACTTTGGGAGCCCAAGGTGGGAATATCTCTTGAGCCCAGAGTTTGAGACTAGCCTGAGCAACACAGCGAGACTCAGTCTCTATAACAAATACGAAAATGAGCCAGGTGCAGTGGCATGCACCTGTAGTCCCAGCCTACTCAGGAGGCTGAGGTGGGAGGATCACTTGAGCCCAAGAGTTCAAGGCTGTAGTTATGATCACACCACTGTACTCCAGCCTAGGTGACAGAGCAAAACTCTGTCTCAAAAATGCTAGGCCACGTGCCTGTAATCCCAGCACTTTGGGAGGACGAGGCGGGTGCACTGCTTGAGCCTAGAAGTTTAAGACCAGCCTGGGCAACATGGCAAAACCTCATTTCTACAAAAAATACAAAACTTGGCCAGGGGTGGTAGCACATGCCTGTAGTCCCAGCTACTCAGGAGGCTGAAGTAGGAGGATCACAGCTCGATGCAGCCTCAACCTCTAAGGCTCAAGCAATCCTCCCACCTTGGCTAATTTTTTGTTTGTTTTGTTTTTTGAGACAGAGTCTTGCTCTGTCACCCAGGCTAAAGTGCAGTGCCTTAATTTCGGCTCACTGCAACCTCCACCTCCTGGGTTCAAGCAAGCTTCCCACCTCAACCTCCTGAGTAGTTAGGATTACAGGTGTGTGCCACCATGCCTGGCTAATTTTTTTGTAATTTTAGTAGAGACGAAGTTTCACCATGTTGGCCAGGCTGGTCTCAAACTCCGGAACTCAAGTGATCTGCCCACCATGGCCTCCCAAAGTGCTGGGATTACAGGTGTGAGCCACCATGCCTATAATTTAATTATAATTAAATGTACACTTTAATTATAAAAATATAATTTTTATATTTTTTGTAGAGATGGAGTTTTGTCATGTTGCCCAGGCTCATCTTGAACTCCTGGGCTCAAGTGATCTGCCTACTTCAGCCTCTAAACATGCTAGGATTACAGGCATAAGCCACAACGCCTAGCCAAAAATAATTTTATTTTTAAAATTTTTTTGAGACAGGGTTTCACTCTGTCACCCAGGATGCAATGCAGTGGCACGATCTAGGCTCACTGCAACCTCCGCTTCCCGGGCTCAAAAGATTCTCCAGCCTGTCTCCTGAATAGCTGGGACTACAGCCAGGAGCTACCAACACCCAGCTAACTTTTGTATTTTTTGTAGAGACAGTGTTTTGCCATGTTGCCCCAGGTTGTTGTTGAACTCCTGAGCTCAAAGCAATATGCCCACCTTGCCCTTCCAAAGTGCTGGGATTATAGGTGTGGGCCACCATGCCTGGCCCCAAAAATAATTTACATGCAAAATAGGCCGGGTGCGGTGGCTCACTCCTGTAATCCCAGTACTTTGGGAGGACTCCTGACCTGAGGTCAGGAGTTCAAGACTAACCTGGCCAACCTACTGAAACCCCGTCTTTACTAAAAATACAAAAATTAGCTGGGCATAGTGGTGGGGGTCCATAATCCCTGCTATTTGGGAGGCTGAGGCAAGAGACTCTCTTGAACCCAGGAGGCAGAGGTTGCAGTGAGCCAAGATCCACCACTGCACTCCGGCCTGGGTGACAGAATGAGATTCCATCTTAAATAAATAAATAAATAAATAAATAAATGCAGAAATAAAATTAGACTGCAGGAGTTTTTGTTGTTTTGTTGTTGTTGTTTTTTAAAGAACTATTAGTTCATATAACAGATTAAAAAAAAAAACAAAACACTCATGGCCAGGCATAGTGGCTCATGGCTGTAATCCCAGCACTTTGGGAGGCTGAGGAGGGCAGATCACTTTGGGAGGCTGAGGAGGGCAGGTCAGGAGTTCGAGACCAGCCTGAACAACATGGTGAAATCTCATCTCTACTAAAAATACAAAAAATTAGCCGGGCATGGTGGCGCGCGCCTGTAATCCCAGCTACTCACGAGGCTGAGACAGGAGAATTGCTAGAACCCGGGAGGCAGAGGTTGCAGTGAGCCAAGATTGCACCACTGCACTCCAACCTGGGCAGCAGAGCAAGACTCCATCTCAAAGAAAAAAAAAAAAAACTCATTTAATTTTGGATTAAGTTTATGACATAAATCGGCCGGGCGTAGTGGCTCACGCCTATAATTCCAGTACTTTGGGAGGCTGAGGAGGTCGGATCATGAGGTCAGGAGTTCAAAACTAGCCTGGCCAACATAGTGAAATCCCATCTCTACTAAAAATACAAAATAAAATTAGCTGGGCGTGGTGGCAGGCACCTGTAATCCCAGCTACATGGGAGGCT
Organism: Theropithecus gelada; assembly: GCF_003255815.1. NCBI lineage: Eukaryota > Metazoa > Chordata > Mammalia > Primates > Cercopithecidae > Theropithecus > Theropithecus gelada. The sequence continues at coordinate 66,843,108 of NC_037678.1, forward strand.
GAGTCTGGAGAATCACTGGAACCCTAGAGGCAGAGGTTGCAGTGACCAGAGATCGCATCATTGCACTCCAGCCTGGAGGACAAGAACGAAACTCCGTCTCAAAAAAAAAAACTTAAAAAAAAAAAAGTATGTGACATAAATCAAATATAATTTATCCTGAGTAAGATGTACATTTTTTCACCAGGCGCAGTGGCTCATGCCTGTAATCCCAGCACTTTGCGAGGCCAAGGCTGGCGGATCACAAGGTCAGGAGAACGAGATCATCCTGGCTAACATGGTGAAACCTCCTCTCTAATAAAAATACAAAAAAAGGCCGGGCGCGGTGGCTCAAGCCTGTAATCCCAGCACTTTGGGAGGCCGAGACGGGCGGATCACAAGGTCAGGAGATCGAGACCATCCTGGCTAACCCGGCGAAACCCCGTCTCTACTAAAAAATACAAAAAACTAGCCAGGCGAGGTGGCGGGCGCCTGTAGTTCCAGCTACCCAGGAGGCTGAGGCGGGAGAATGGCGTGAACCCGGAAGGCGGAGCTTGCAGTGAGCTGAGATCCAGCCACTGCACTCCAGACTGGGCGACAGAGTGAGACTCTGTCTCAAAAAAAAAAAAAACAACAAATTAGCCAGGCTTAATGGCGGACGCCTGTAGTCCCAGCTGCTCGGGAGGCTGAGGCGGAGCTTACAGTGAGCCAAAATCGCACCACTGCACCCCAGCCTGGTCGACAGAGCAAGGCACCGCCTCAAAAAAACAAAAAAAACAAAAAAAACACACACATTTTTCAAAAGTCACAAAAACCTTAAACTTCACTCAGTGTACTTGTTAATAGTAATATTAATATTGTAACTTTAAAACTATTTCACATGTAACACAGAATAAGGCAAATAGGTTGAAGTATGATTAGGAACAAAGATTTTTGGGCCAGGCACGGTGGCTCACGCCTGTAATCCCAGCACTTTGGGAGGCCAAGGCGGGTGGAACACGAGGTCAAGAGATCGAGACCACCCTGGCTAACACAGTGAAACCCTGACTCTACTAAAAATACAAAAAATTAGCCAGGCGTGGTGGCATGCGCCTGTAGTCCCAGCTACTCAGGAGGCTGAGGCGGGAGAATTGCTTGAACCAGGAAGGTGGAGGTTGCAGTGAGCTGAGATCGCTCACACTACACTCCAGCCTGGGCGACACAGCAAGACTCCGTCTCAAAAAAAGAAAAAGAAAACAAGAATTACAGGCACATGCCACCATGTCTAGCTAATTTTTTGTATTTTAAGTAGAGAGATGGTTTCGCCATAACGGCCAGGCTGGTCTCCAACTCCTGATCTCAAGTGATCTGCCCACCTCAGCCTCTCAAAGTGCCGGGATTATAGGCATGAGTCACCACGCCTGGCCATATTTTGAGTTTCCTTTAGCATAGTTACACCATGCATATTCTATTTGTTAGTTATTTTTGTTTCATCTATTTATTTACTATTTATTATTTTTCGGGGGACGAGGGTCGGAGTCTCCCTCTGTCGCCCAGGCTGGATCGGCTCACTGCAACTTCTGCCTCCTTTGATTCAAGCGATTTCCCTGCCTCAGCCTCCCAAGCAGCTGGGATTACAGGCACCTGCCACCACACCCGGCTAATTTTTGTATTTTTAGTGGAGACAGGGTTTCATCATGTCGGCCAGTTTGGTCTCAAACTCCTGACCTCAGGTGATCTGCCCTCCTTGGTCTCCCAAAGTGCTGGGATTACAGGCGTGAGCTACTATGCGTGGCCTATTTATTTATTTTTGAGACAGTGTCTCACTCTGTTACCCAGGCCTGATATTTCCAACTTAAATTTAACATTATAGGCCGGGCACAGCAGTTCACGCCTGTAATCCCAGCACTTTGGGAGGCCAAGGCAGGCAGATCACTTGAGGTCAGGAGTTCGAGACCAGCCTGGCCAAGAGGGTGGAAACCCCATCTCTACTAAAAATACAAAATTGGCCAGGGATGGTGGCATGCGCCTGTAGTCCCAGCTACTTGGGAGGCTGAGGCAGGAGAATCACTTGAACTCAGGAGGCGGAGGTTGCAGTGAGCCGAGATTGTACCACTGCACTCCAGCCTGGGCAACAGAGCAAGACTATCTCAAAAAAATAAATAAATAAATTGGAAATACCAAAGTGAACTCACAATTTTTCAAAAAATAGATCTCTTATCTCCATCTACTAAAAAGTCATTTTAAGACAATGACATCCTAACAGCAGTAAACACACCCAGTGCCCAGAGCTAAATTCCTTTTTTTTAAAACCAATGTTTTATTTTATTTATTTATTTATTTTATTTATTTAGAGATAGAGTCTTGCTCTTATCACCCAAGCAGTGGTGTGATCATAGCTAACTGCAGCCTCAACTTCAGAGGTCAATTTCTTTTTTTTTCTTTTTTTTTTTTTTGAGACAGAGTCTCTGTCACCCAGGCTGGAGTGCAACGGCATGATCTTGGCTCACACACAGGCTGGAGTGCAATGGCACTATCTCGGCTCACTGCAACCTCCGCCTCCCAGGCTCAAGCAATTCTCCTGCCTCAGCCTCCTGAGTAGCTGAGACTACAAGTGCGTGACACCACACCTGGCTAATTTTTGTATTTTTCGTAGAGACAGGGTTTCACTATGTTGGTCAGGCTGGTCTGGAACTCCTAATCTTGTGATCCACCCACCTGGGCCTCCCAAAGTGCTGGGATTACAGGCATGAGCCACTATGCCCAGCTCAGAGGTCAATTTCTAAATACCCTTTCCTAATTAAAGAAACCAAGCCTTGGAGAACCGGCTGCATCCAGGGTCTGGAATAGGAAAAGTAGAAGGTAAGTTTGGGGTTTCTAATAGTGCCAGAAAACAAGAAAATGCTAAGGGACTAGCAGGAATGTGTCAAAAGAACAAAGGAGCTAGTTTAAACAGCCTCCACTGGCCAAATTTAGGATAATTTTAGCACAAAAAATAACACTAATAATGAATGGAAGTGACTACACCACCACACTGAATAATCTTATCCCTAAGTGCACTTTAAAAGAATAAAAATGAAAGTTCTTCTTACAGAAGAACATCAGCTAATATAACAGAATGACAAAACTAAAAAATTACCATTTTTCCATCTCCAGTGTAATAACGGATTCAGGCAGGGATCATCAATGGATGCTAAATCATTAGGTGAATGGTGTGGGGGGATAATAGGATACTGACACATACCACAGTATCCCCACAGATTATCTACTACTTGCACAAGGGAAAAATACACCTTTATAATGGTGAGAGATGGAAGTCATTACCTTATCCAAGTGATACACGGAACAGTGGGACGACCTAGCTTTATGTGTCCCCCGATGTGATGCAATATGAAACACACGGCATTACCACTGAAACACTCTGCAAAAAAAATGTTTAATCTGAAGTCTAGACCTCATTTCCAGTTTACAGGAAATAGAAGAGAATACAAGAAACAAGTTAAACTCACCATGATAAAACAATGTGACCAAACCAGAATGTGGAACATTCTAAGAAACAACTGTTCAGAACTCTTAAAAATTAAATAAACAATGTTGTGAAGGGGAAAAAAGTGGGAAGGGAGAAAGATTATCACAGAATCAAAGCAACTAAAGAGACATAAAAATAAAAAAGTAATGTGGATCCTGTCTGGAAAAACACTATAAGGGACATTTTTGGAACAACATCTGAATATCTCTGGATATTAGATATTATATAATTATTGCTAAATTAAATAAGTATATAAAGCAAATGGGTTAACAATTAGTGAATACAGGGGGAAGGTATAATGTTCTCTCAATTTTTCATTATATCAGAAAATTTTTTTAATTAAAAAGCAGGGACTGGGCTGGGCACAGTGGCACGTGCCTATAATCCCAGCACTTTGGGAGGCCGAGGCAGGTGGATCACCTGAGGTCAGGAGTTCACAACTAACCTAACATGATGAAACCCTATCCCTACTAAACACAAAAAAATTAGCTGGGCGTGGTGGCGCATGCGTGTAATCCGAGCTACTTGGGAGGCTGAGACAGAAGAATTGCTTGTACCAGGGAGGTGGAGGTTGCAGTGAACCAAGATTGTGCCATTGCACTCCAACCTAGGCAACAAAAGCAAAACTCCATCTCAAAAAAAAAAAAAAAAAAAAGCTGGGACTTAGTTACTTTAGGGCCTAAAAATAAGAACAAATAATTCAAGGATTCAGAGGCAAAAAGTCACATGGAAATAAGTAATTAAAAAGTGGGCCCTAGGCCAACGCGGTGGCTCACGCCTGTAATCCCAGCACTTTGAGAGGCCAAAGCGGGCAGATCATGAGGTCAAGAGATCGAGACCATCCTGGCCAACATGGTGAAACCCCATGTCTACTAAAAATATAAAAATTAGCTGGGAGTGGTGGCGTGCACCTGTAGTCCCAGCTACTCGGGAGGTTGAGGCAGGAGAATCACTTGAACCCTGGAGGCAGAGGTTGCAGTGAGCCAAGATCACGCCACTGCACTCCAGCCTGGCGACAGAGTAAGACTCTGTCTCAAAAAAAAAAGTGGACCCTAATTCCCACACATTTCATTTCGATGGACTGAAAATACACACATACACATACAGAGACACAGACACACACAAAAAAATATGGCTCTACCTTGCAGCAATACTACCTACTATAATGTAAACAAATCACTTATCAGGGTGAAAAGATAACCACTTTCAGTCTAGAGATAATAAAACAAACTCTCCATTATTTTTGGCAAAGCATTCAAAGTCAAAGATTTTACCAAACAATGTCCAGTACTCTAGATTAGGAAATCAGGTGAACATTATCAGAATGCGTTTTCCAGTGTTTTGTTTTGTTTTTTAATTTAGGAGTCAGGAACATTCAGACACTCAGGAAAAATTTGGTTATTACAAAAATGCTATGAACCCAGTCTACTTTGATTCAAACCCTAGTCCTACCACTGTGTGACCTTGGGCAAATAACTTCACCTCTCTGAGTCTCCTTTTTCTTACTGCTAAAATGAGGCTCATAAGAGCACCCACGTGAGGGTACTCACCCACCTGAAGATGGGTAGTCTCCCTCTCAGTGTGGCAGGGCTTTTATGGGCTCGGAATGGGGAATGCATGCTGATTGGTTTGTGAGTATGCCAAAAAGGCTAAAACAAAGGCATCACTCAAAGGTGGAGATGACAGTGTAAAAAACCAATCAGGGAAGGGTAAATACATGTAAAATAGGTGAAGGGTGGGGATCAATCAGAGGAAACCTTGCCAAATGGGAAGAGAGGTTCTCAATCCAGTACATGGATTTACTCGGGACTTGTAGCTTGGCTTTCAGGCTTTAAACTATCCTTGGAGACCAGGCACAGCGGCTCATGCCTATAATCCCAGCACTTTGGGAGGCCGAGGTGGGCAGATCACCTGAGGTCACGAGTTTGAGACCAGCCTGGCCAATATAGTGAAACCCCGTCTCTACTAGAAATACAAAAATTAGCTGGGTGTGGTGGACCTTCCTGTAGTCCCAGCTACTTGGGAGGCTGAGGCAGGAGAACCACTTGAACACAGGAGGCGGAAGTTGCAGTGAGCCGAGATCGCGCCACTGCATTCCAGCCTAGGCAACAAGAGCAAAACTCCATCTCAAAAAATAAACAAACTGTCCTTGGTTTGACAGTCAGGTTTCACTAGGGAACTGTCCCTATCTGCCTAGGCATTTGACTGCCACCTGCAGCTATCAGCTCAACTGCAGCTCACTACAACCTCAAACTACTGAGCTCAAGCAGTCCTCCTGCCTCAGTCTCCCAAGTAGCTGGGACTACAGGCATGTGCCACTATGCCCAGAAATTTTTTTTTTTTTTTTTTTTTTTTTGAGACAGGGTCTCATTATATTGTCCAGGCTGGTCTTGAAATCCTTGACTCAAGCAATCCTCCCACTTCAGCCTCCCTAAGTGCTGGGATTACAGGCATGAGTCACCATGCCCAGCTGGATTATCTTTTTTTATTTTTTTGAGACAAAGTTTTGCTCTGTCACCCAGGCTGGAGTGTAGTGGCACAATCTCAGCTCACTGCAACCTCCACCTCCCAGGTTCAAACGATTCTCCTGCCTCAGCCTCCCAAGTAGCTGGGACTATAGGCACACACCACCATGCCTGACTGATTTTTGTACTTTTAGTAGAGACAGGGTTTCACCATTTTGGCCAGGATGGTCTCGAACTCCTGACCTCAGGTGATCCACCAGCCTTGGCCTCCCAAAATGCTGGGATTCCAGGTGTGAGCCACCACATCTGGCCAAATGTTAAGTTTAAAATTTGTTCCTAGAAATTTGTACAAGATGTCTATAATGTTTTCCTCTTTTCCAGTAAAGACATGGTTAAGAAAAAAAAAAAAATTGGGCCAGGCGCACTGGTTCACACTGGTAATCCCAGCACTTTGGGAGGCCAAGGCAGGCGGATTACCTGAGGTCAGGAGTTCGAGACCAGCCTGGCCAATATGGTAAAACCTCGTCTCTACTAAAAATATAAAAATTAGCCAGGCATGGTAGCAGGCCCTTGTAGTCCCAGCAACTCGGGAGGCTGAGGCAGGAGAATCCCTTGAACCCGGGAGACAGAGGTTACAGTCAGCCAAGATTGTGCCACTGCACTCCAGCCTGGGCGACGGAGCAAGACTCCGTATCAAAAAAAAAAAAAAGAAAAGAAAAGAAAAAAAGAAAGTGTTCCAGAAAATAATGGAAAAAACTACCCTCCTCATTTTCTAAGACTAGTATAATAATACTACACTAAAACTGAATACAGACTACACAAGAAGAGATCAAAAACCAAAAGTATAATGAACATGGATATCAAAATCCCAAATAAAAGATTAGTAAACTAAATCTAATAATTTATTATATAAATGACCTAAAAGGCTTATCCAGGAACACAAGCAAGAATTGTTCAACATTACAAAACCTGTTAATGTCATATACCATACTAATAAAGGGGAAGCAAAATTTTAAAAAATAAAGATTAGGCCGGGCACGGTAGCTCATGCCTATGGTCCCAGCACTTTGAGAGGCCGAGGCAGGTGGATGACGAGGTCAGGAGATCGAGACCATCCTGGCTAACATGGTGAAATCCCATCTCTACTAAAAATAGAAAAAATTAGCTGGGCATGGTGGCAGGTGCCTGTAGTCCCAACTACTCGGGAGGCTGAGGCAAGAGAATGGCAGGAGAACGGCGTGAACCCGGGAGGCGGAGCTTGCAGTGAGCTGAGATGTGCCACTGCATTCCAGCCTGGGCGACAGGGTGAGGCCCCACCTCAAAAAAAAAAAAGTAATAATAATAATAAAGATTAAAGGAGAAAATAGGCATGGTCAATTAATTAGATGCCCGAAAGCATTAGATTCAACATTACTCAGGCTGGAAAAAAAAAAAAAAAACACTTCCAGCAAACAAGGATTAGGCAGGAACTTCTTTAATCTGATTAAACACATCTACCATGATCCTATGATAAACATCATACTTAATGGTGAAATCTCGGATGTGTTCCCGTTAAAGTCAAACAACAAACTATGGAAAGCTGCTATCATCACGACTATTTAACATCTTGCTGCTATGATCCTGGTCAATGAACACAGAAGGGAAAATGGTAAGGAAAGAAAAAAAGGAAGGAAGGAAGGAAAAGAAATGAGAAGCAGAGGATTAGAAAGGAAGAGGCAAAATAGTTGTTTGCAGATACATGATGGTCTATGTAGAAAATCCAAAAGAACCATTAAGATGAACATGAAAATGGAGAAAGGTTTCTGTGTAAGACCAGATACAAGACTCAATAACGATAAAGACTCATATACCCATTACACATGGCCGCTTGGCTGCTTTTGCTTCCTCTATCTTCCCACCCTTTTCCCCCTTCATATTATCTCCTTTTCCTTCCTACTGCCTATATAGTCCAGAATCTTCATAATATCTTGAAGCAAATCACAACATATCATTTTATTCATAAATGTAGGTATATAATCTCTAAGAAACAAGAACTCTTAAAACACAAAATTACAATATCATTTCCAATTCTAAAATGTTAACAATGATTCTTTAATATCAAATAACCAATCAATGTTCAAACTTCCAACAATCTCATTAATGTCATAAATCTTTTTTAAGCACTCTGTTTTTGTTTTCGAACTGTATAAAATCCACACACTGAATTCAACACTGAATTAACAACAATATTCCTTCAGGCCAGCAATAACCAAAGAGAAAAAACATAATACAAAAAGATCCAGCCGGGTGCAGTGGCTCACGCCTGTTATCCCAGCACTTTGGAAGGCCGAGGTGAGCAGATCATCTGAGGTTGGGAGTTCACGACCAGCCTGGCCAAAATGGCGAAACCCCGTCTCTACTAAAACATACAAAAATTAGCCAGGCGTGGTGGCAGGTGTCTGTAATCCCAGCTACTCGGGAGGCTGAGGCAGGGAGAACTGCTTGAATTTGGGAGGCAGAGGTTGCAGTGAGCCCAAATCGCTTTACTGCACTTCAGCCTGGGCAACAGAGCAAGACTCCATCTCAAAAAAAAAAAAAAAAAAAAAGAAAGATCCATTCATAAAAGCAACAAAAAGTAGACAATACTTAGGAATAAATCTAACAGATAATATGCAAAATCTTTATGGCAGTTACAAAACATCACTAAAGTTCATAAAGTAAAACATGAATAACTATAAAGATACATTTTCATGAATGAAAACTTTTTATCAAGATACCACTTAAATACAATTTATTTCAAAACTCCAAAAACACTTTTCAAGAAACTCAACAATACTACAAAAATTCATATTAAAGAGTAAAGGTCTAAGAATACAACAAATAAAATAAAACCTGTCTTACCAGATATCAAGAGTGATGTTAAAGCAATATCAATTAAATAATGTGTTATTATAAGCACAGGAATAAACATAAATCAATGTAATACACTAAAGAGCTGAGAACAGGCCTATGTATATACGAAGCTTAATACATATAGGTGATATTGCAGATCAGTGGGGAAAGGATGGACTATTCTAAACATGATATTGGGGCAACTGGTTATTCACTGAATTAAAAAATAATAATTAGATACAAGTTCATACCATACATAAAATGAATTCCAGGTGGATTAAAAACCTAAATATGCTCCAGGCATGGTGACTCATGCTTGTAATCCCAGCACTTTGGGAAGCCAAGGCAGGTGGAACACTTGAGGTCAGGAATTCAAGACCAGCTTGGCCAACATAGTGAAACCTCATCTCTACTAAAGATACAAAAAATTAGCCTAGCATGATGGTATGTGCTGGTAGTCCCATATGTTCAGAAGGCTAAGTGAGAGGATCACCTGAGCCTGGAAGTCAAGGCTGCAATGAGTTGTAACTGCACCACTAAACTCCAGCCTAGGCAACAGAGTGAGACACTATATTAAAAAAAAAAAAAGGCTAGGCATGGTGGCTCATGCTTGTAATCCCAGCACTTTGGGGGGCCAAGGGGAGTAGATCACAAGGTCAGGAGTTCAAGACCAGCCTGGCCAACACAGTGAAACCCCATCTCTACTAAAAATACAAAAATTAGCTGGTATGGTGGCAGGCGTCTGTAATCCCAGTTACTGGGGAGGCTGAGGCAGGAGAATTGCTTGCACCCGGGAGGCAGAGGTTGTAGTGAGCTGAGATCGTGAGTGAGTGCAGTGAGCCACTGTACTCCAGACTGGGCAACAGAGCAAGACTCCATCCCAAACAAAAAAAAAGAACAGAAAAAAATACCAGAGTATAATGCATGTATTAAGGTTAAATACTACTTCATAAAATTTGTATTTCAGTTAAATGTATATAGGTCAGGTATGGTGACTCATGCCTGTAACCCCAGTATTTTGGGAGGCCAAGGTAGGAGGATCACCTGAGCCCAGGAATTCAAGACTAGCCTTGGCAACATAGTGAGACCTCATCTCTACTAAAAATTTAAAAATTAATCAGGCATGGTGGCACGTGCCTGTGGTCCCAGTTGAAGCAGGAGGACTGCTTAAGCCAAGGGAGGTCAAAGCTGCAACGAGCTGTGTTCCCACCACCGCACTCCAACCTGAGCAACAAAGTGAGACCTTGTCTCAAAAAATAAAAATAGGGGCCGGGCGCGGTGGCTCAAGCCTGTAATCCCAGCACTTTGGGAGGCCGAGACGGGCGGATCACGAGGTCAGGAGATCGAGACCATCCTGGCTAACAGGGTGAAACCCCGTCTCTACTAAAAATACAAGAAAATTAGCCGGGCGAGGTGGTGGGCGCCTGTAGTCCCAGCTACTCGGGAGGCTGAGGCAGGAGAATGGCGTGAACCCGGGGGGGCGGAGCTTGCAGTGAGCCGAGATCGCGCCACTGCACTCCAGCCTGGGGCACAGAGCAAGACTCCGTCTCAAAAAATAAATAAATAAATAAATAAATAAATAAAAATAAAAATAGGCCAGGCGCAGTGGCTCTGGCCTGTGGTCCCAGCACTTTGGGAGGCCGAGTTGGGCGGATCGCCTGAGGTCGGGAGTTCAAGACCAGCCTTGGCCAACATGGTGAAACCCTGGCTCTACTAAAAATTAAAAAAAAAAATAGGCATGGTGGCACACACCTGTAATCCCACATACTCAGGAGGCTGAGGCACAAGAATCACTTGAACCTGGGAAGCGGAGGTTGCGGTGAGCGAAGATCACACCTCTGCACTACAGCCTGGGCAACAAAGTGAGATGCTGTCTCAACACCGTTTCAAAAAATAATAATAAAAACAAAATTAAAATAAATTTTTATGTACATATGGGTGAGTACCAAACTGGATTTAAAATACATTTCTTACTGTAGGTTGTGGTCAAAAGCCACTGCCCAAGTAAAAGTCTGTGTATGTGCACAAAGAGACATTCACAGCAGCACTGTGTCTCAGGTGAAAAACTGGAATTTAAGCATCCATTTAAAATTAAAAAAAATACAATAAAAATAAAAAATAAGTAAACGGTCCAGGAGCAGTGGCTCACTCCTGTAATCCCAGCACTTTGGGAAGCCAAAGTGGGTGGATCACCTGAGGTCACAAATTTGAGACCAGTCTGGCTAATATGGTGAAACCCCATCTCTACTAAAAATACATAAATTAGCCAGGCAAGGTGGTGGGCACCTGTAATCTCAGCTACTCGGGAGGCTGAGGCAGGAGAATTGCTTGAACCCAGGAGGTGGATGTTGCAATGAACCAAGACTGTGCCACCACACTCCAGCCTGGGTGACAGAGCTAGATTCCATCATAAATAAATAAACAAACAAACAAACAAACAAATAAACAAATGCCCATTAGTAAGGGACTAAACAAACCGTGGTATATTCATACAATAAAACTCTATACATAAGTTAAGAGGTAGTCCCAGCTACATGGAGGGCTAAGGCAGGAGGATCACTTGAGCCCAGGAGTTTGAGGCCACAGTGAACTATGATTGTGCCATTACACTCCAGCTTGAGCAATAGAGTAAGACCCTATCTCAGGGGTCGGGGGGTGGGTGCGGAGTTAAGTATGGGTAAATCACAAAAATATACTGAATATAAAAAACAAAGACACAGAAAAAAAGCAAGCTGTATGATACTACTTACATAATATATACATACACACAGTATATAATATATATACACACACACATATATATACACTAAAACCAAAAAAGGAACTAATTATAGATAATACAAACAGCCCAAAAACAGGCCAGGCTTGGTGGCTCACACCTGTAATCCCAGCACTTTGGGAGGCCAAGGTGGGCAAATCATCTGAGATTAGGAGTTGGAGACCAGCCTGGCCAACATGGTGAAACCCTGTCTTTACTAAAAATACAAAAAATTGGCCGAGCGTCGTGGTGCGCACCTGTAATCTCAGCTACTCAGGAAGCAGAGGCAGGAGAATTGCTTGAACCCAGGAGGCGAAGGCTGCAGTGAGCCGAGATCACACCACTGCACTCCAGCCTGAATGAAAGAGCAAGACTCTTGTCTCGAACAAAAAAAAAAATAACCCAAAAACAACTGCGTTAAAAGTGTACCTAACTACACTTTCAATAATAAAAAAAATTATTTTTTCTTTTTTTCGAGATGGAGTCTCGCTCAGTCACCTAGGCTAGAGTGCAGTGGCGTGATCTTGGCGCACTGCAGCCTCCACCTCCCAGGTTCAAGTGATTCTCCTGCTTCAGCCTCCCAAGTAGCTAGGACTACATGCGTACGCCACCATGCCCGGCTAATTTTTATATTTTTAGTAAAGATAGGGTTTCACTATGTTGGCCAGGCTGGTCTTAAACTCCTGACCTCATGATTCGCCCACCTCAGCCTCCCAAAGTGCTGAGATTACAGGCGTGAGCCACCATGCCCGGCCAAGTGTACCTAATTCTCATAGCAAAGACAGTTTTCTGCACCAACTGCTTCCATTCCTCTCTTCTCCTGTCTTATCTTCCTACACCTGAAGAGCTGGTCAATCTATTTTGAAAGAATCTCAAAAAGGGTTAAACTCTTCCTTCTTTAACTCAAAAAGGAACCAGCAAGGCATGATGGCACACATCTGCAATACCAGCTACTCGGCAGGCATAAGCATGAGAAATGCTTGAACCTGAGAGGCAGAGGTTGCAGTGAACCAAGATCTGCCTGGTGACAGAGTGAGACTCCGTCTCAAAAAAAAAAAAAAAAAACCCCTTAGAGAGGTGTAGGTTCTGAAAACACCCCTCACATTGAGCACCAACAAAAGACCAAATTCTAGGATGCCCTCAACCACAACAATCACTTCACAGTCTATAAGGTCTTTCCCTAAATATTCCATCATTTGATTCTCAGAATAACCCTATGAGGTCAATATTACCAATACCCACATTTATAGATAAGCCAATGCACAAAGCAGCTAATTACCAGCCAGAGGTCACAAGTCAATGACACAGTTGGGACTATAACGCCTCAGCTTCTGAACCTAATCACCCTGACAGTGTGCCCTTATGTGATGACTCTATTTCAACATAGTCATCATGCCCAGAAACAGGATGGGGTATTCACAACACATGAGCTGCTCCAATCAAACCCCTTTTTCTTCACTATTCCATCCCTGATCTTTCTCTCCTCTTTTTTCAGACAGGCAGCCAAGAGCAAGAGAGCTGCCACTATTAACCCTTCCCTTCCCTGTGGCCATTCATGCTTCTTTTTCCCAGAACTCTTTCAGATGAACAGGCAAAAGGGGGAAACAAATATGAACAGGAGATTACAGGACAGTCACCCTGACACCAGGATCCCTACACCAAAGAGAAAAGACTGAAGTTTCCTCCCATCTTCCAAGAGTCAGGGAGTAGAAAAACACCACAAAAAAAGCCTAAGCTACCACTCTATCAGTGCTGGCAAAAATCCTTTACTGAAGGGCTTTAATTAACAGAAAAATGTAAAAGTACCAGTTTTTTAAACGGTCCCGGGCTTCCAACTGGGCTCCCACTTCAAAGCTGATTCCTCGTCTGTTAGGTGGATGCTTTGTCATTTTCAGTCATCAACGGGGCTGCCTTTATTCTCCTGAAAAAGCCAATTAAATATTTATGAAACTTAGGCAAAGTCTGCCCAGAGTGTAGCATCATTCACTACACATAAAAAACAAACAGGCATTATTCAAAACACAAAGCTCCATGAAACCCTGTTGGTGCCCTCATTCTAACACAGGTGTGCCTTCCACTGGTTCCTACTCCTCCATCGTGCAGCTTCCTGTAGTTTCTGGAACTGAGAAGACCCTCCCTCAACACTGCTTACCAAAGACTCACCTACAAGGGCCACCCCTTAGAACTACAAAAAAACAACTGCTTTCGCAGTTAAATTCAGTCATCTGCTGATGCATTATTCAACAAATATTTGCTCAGTGACTATTTAAGAAACAGTCAAGACCAAAAGAGACACAGTTCCTGCCCTTAAGAACCCTTCAGTCTACCAGGGAAACACAAAAATTTAGCCAGTAAGCTGATGAATAAAATAACTGCAAACTGTAATTGCAATGAAATTTAAGAGTTACAAAAGAAGCAAACAAACGCCAGTCACAGTAATGTATGCCTATAGTCCCAGCTACTTGCAAGGCAGAGCCAGGTTGTTTCTTTGAGCCCGGGAGTTCGAGACCAGCCTGGGAAACACAGCAAACCTTCGCCTCTTAAAAACAAAAAAATTAAAAACAAAGGAAGCAAACAAAAGCTGAGATACTAATACTTGGTCCTCCTTTTGGAAGGCTGTACAAGGTCCGTTTATATTTTCTTTTCTTTTTTTTTTTTTTTTTTTTTTTGAGACAGAGTCATACTCTGTCACCCAGGCTGAATGTGGTGGCGCCATGTGGTGGCTCACTGCATCCTCTGCCTCCCAGGTTCAACCAATTCTGGAGCCTTGGCTTCCTGAGTAGCTGGGACTACAGGTGCACGCCACCCCGCCCAGCTTATTTTTGTATTTTTAGCAGAGATGGGGTTTCACCATGTTGGCCAGGCTGGTCTCAAACACCTGACCTCAAGTGATCCACCCACATAAGCCTCCCAAAGTGATGGTATTACAGGCATGAGCCACTGTGCCCGGAATTGTTTATACTTTCTTTGATCTATGCATATTTCCACTTCTTTTTTTGTTTGTTGGTTTGTTTTTTTGAGAAGGAGTCTCGCTCTTGTCGCCCAGGCTAGAGTGCAATGGCACGATTTCGGCTCACTGCAACCTCCACTTCTCGGGTTTAAGTGATTCTCCTGCCTCAGCCTCCCAAATAGCTGGGATTACAGGCACCTGCCACCATGCCCAGCTATATTTCCTACTTCTTGAGTCCCTTCTGATCATTTGTATTTTCCTATAAGTTTTACCCAGATTTTCTTTATCATAAAACAATTAAACAGTACAAAATATTATCGTTTAATTCCTTTAATTGCCTTTGAATCTGAAGCCACAATTTGAATCTCTCCTTTCTCAATCCTGTCTTGTGTACTTGTGCTCTAAAGAATAAAATGTATATTTATGATCAGAGAACCAAACAGTAAAGCCAATTTCCTTTTGAGGGGAAAAACGGTGTACTGGATTAGGCTATTTACAAGAAAAGTGGCCCCCATAAAAGAACATTTCTGGCCAGGTGTGGTGGTTCAAGCCTGTAATCCCAACACTTTGGGAGCCCGAGGCGGGCAGATCACGGGGTCAGGAGTTCGAGACCAGCCTGGCCAACATAGTGAAACCCCATCTCTACTAAAAATACAAAATTAGCCGGGTGCAGTGGGAGGCTGAGGCAGGAGAATAGCTTGAACCCGGGAGGCAGAGGTTGGAGTGAGCTGAGATCACACCACTGTACCCCAGCCTAGGTAACAGAGCAAGACTCCGTCTCGAAAAAGAAAAAAAAAAAAAGAAGAACACTTCTTGGCATCACTGAGGTAATTAATCTACTAATCTGCAGAGTCCTGAATGCTATCAGAGGAGCTAGTGGTGGTTCTGATGGACATGCAGCCACTCTGAGCTCTAAGGGCACTTGAACAGACCACCTCTCTACAGCAGACTAACTCCAGCCTAACTCCTTCCTCCCACTAAACTCTGGACTTTTTAAAAATTTTTTTAGACAGGGTCTCATTCTGTTGTCCAGGCTGGAATGCAGTGGCGCTATCATAGCTCACTATAGCCTCAAACTCCTGGGCTCATGCGATACTCTTGCCTCAGCCTCTCGAGTAGCTGGAATCAAAAGCATGCATCAGCACACCCAGGTTTTGTTTTTTGTTTTTTGTTTTTTTTGCAGAGACAGCATCTACGTTACCCAGGCTAGTCTCAAACTCCTGGGTCAAGCAATCCTCCTGCCTGGGCCTCCCAAAGTACTGGGATTACAGGATTACAGGCACAAGCCACTGCATCCAGCCCGATACATTGGCTTTTGACAGCCCACACTGCCCAAGCAATGCCAGAGCACTGCCACAGCAATGCCTGCCTCCTACCAGGAACATTTTCTTTGCAATAAATGAATATGGAAAAAAATAACAGAAGCGATACTCATATCTAACGTGTAATAGCAGCATATTTTATGAAGATTTGCTTGCAATATATTACATAAAAAGGCGGGATGTAAAATTGTACCACATGGAGCTCACATTACAACTCATACACAGCCAGATGAGGTGGCTTAGGCTTATAATCCCAGCTACCGAAAAGGCTGAGGCAGGAGGATCGCTTGAGCCCAGAAGGTCAAGACTGCAGTGAGCTATGATTCTGCCATTGTACTCCAGCCTGAGTGACAGAGCAAGAACCTGTCTCTTTAAAAAAAAAAAAAAAAAAAGGGCCAGGGGTGGTGGCTCATTCCTATAATCCCAGAACTTTGGGAGGCTGAGGCTGCTGGATCACCTGAGGTCAGGAGTTTGAGACCAGCCTAACCAACATGGAGAAATCCTGCCTCCACTAAAAATACAAAATTAGCCAGGTGTGGTGGTGCATGCCAGTAATTCCAGCTACTCGGGAGGCTGAGGCAGGAGAATCACTTGAACCCAGGAGGTGGAGGTTCCAGTGAGCCAAGATCACGCCATTAAACTCCAGCCTGGGCAACAAGAGTGAAACTGTGTCTCAAAAAAAAAGGAAAAAAAAAAAGAAAAAAGAAACTCATTAATTTTTTTTTTTTTTTTTTTTTTTGGAGACAAGGTCTTGCTCACTCTGTCACTCAGGCTGGTCTACAGTGGCACAAACCTGGATCACTGTAGCCTCGACTTCCTCGGCTCATGTGATCCTGCCTACTCAGCCTCCCAAGCACCTGGGACTACAGGTGCAAGCCACCACACCCAGCTAATTTGTTCTTTGGTAGAGACACGGTCTTGTTATGTTTGTCTGGGCTAGTCTCAAACTCCCAGGTTCAAGTGATCCTCCTGACTCGGCCTCCCAAAGTGCTGGAATTAGAGACATAAGCCATGGTACCCAGCCACTGATTCTTTTTGTAAAGACCAGAAGAAAAAAATAAGTTATAGGTTATTGGTGATTGTTCCTTTTTTCTTAATTTCCTAAATTTTAGTTTTTCACAATGAAAATTTTTCATAAGTGCATAATGTGAGGGATTATACATGTGAAGGACAATAAGCTATCTATTAAACAACCCATTCCAGGCCGGGCACAGTGACTCATGCCTGTAATCCCAGAACTTTGGGAGGCCGAGGAGGGAGGATCACAAGGTCAAGAGATCGAGACAATCCTAGCTCACATGGTGAAACCCTGTCTCTACTAAAAATGCAAAATTTAGCTGGGCGTGGTGGCACGTCCCTATAGTCCCAGCTACTCAGGAGGCTGAGGCAAAATAATCGCTTGAACCTGGGAGGCAGAGGTTGCAGTGAGCCGAGATCGCGCCACTGCATTCCAGCCTGGCAACAGAGTAAGACTCCGTCTAAAAAACAAACAAACAAAAAAAACAAAAACAAAAACAAATTCCGAAGGGCTGATATTGGGAAACACATAAAGCAAAGCAAACCAAGGCAGAAATGGTTGACAGCTGTAATTAAGGAAGTTGAAACTTAAGCTGAAAAGCTGTGTTGGCAAGAGGTTCTAACTATTTGGACCCTAGGAAAGAAGTGTCAGAGGTTTGACAGCCTTTACCAAACATTCCCTAAGAAAATGAGATATCAAATCTGACATACACATGGCCGGGCATGGTAGCTCACGCCAGAACTTTGGGAGGCCGAGGCGGCTGATCACTCGGGGTCAGGAGTTCCAGACCAGCCAGACCAGCCTGGCCAACATGGTAAAATCCTGTCTCTATTAAAATTACAAAAATTAGCCAGGCGTGGTGGTGCATGCCTGTAATCCCAGATACTCAGGAGGCTGAGGCATGAGAATTGCTTGAACCCAGGAGGTGGGGGTTTCAGTGAACCGAGATCATGTCACTGCACTCCTGCCTGGGTGACAGAGCAAGACTGTCTCAAAAAAAAAAAAAAAAAAAACTGACATACAGGTATAATCCAATCAGAAGAAAGGTCTTCATTTTGGCTTGCCTGAAATACCACGTCAAATTATCTTGTTCTCTGACTTAATTCATACCAAGCAATATTCTGATTATTAATTTCCCCTCCCAGATTATATAAAAAGGTGATGCCCAACAAGAAAGGCAGGATGAAACTTAATACTCACTGAGCTATTATTTGTCAGGCTGTGTAGGCTAACAGTCTTCTTTTACCAAAGTAATGGAATTTAATGTAATGGGGTTAAATGCTTGGCCTTGAATCCCCAGTTAATAAAATCATTCAGTTAATAAAATCATTAACTGAATGAATTTATATAAATTATTTAACCCCTTATTAGCTGAATGAATTTGTGTAAATTATTTTCCTCTCTGTAAAATAGGGATGGTGATAATAATAATATCTATCTCCAAGCAGTGGATGTGAGGATTAAAATATATAATCCATTTAAAGAGCTCAGGACCGGCACAAAGTAAGAACTACACAGTTAGTAGCTGTAAATAACTATGTTAGCACAAATGAGGAAATTCGGTTTAAAGTAACTTGGTTAAAGTTCAAGTGCTAAGTGACAGGCCCCAGAACAAAAGTCCAGGTTGGCCTGACTTCTGAATTAATTGTTTCTACCACATTACTGTCCCCCAGGCACCCCAGGAGGCCTTCCATTAAAATGTAGGAGGGAGGGAGGCAGTGAATGAATGAAGATGAGCAAATTATTCCCAAAATCTCAATAAAACCAATTCCTCTTCAGGCTGAATCCTCAGAATTCCTGCTATTTATGAACTAAAACCTGTTTCATTGTAACTCTGACCCATGTGTTTGAAGTTTCACTCTCTGGTATCACACAGAACAGAAAACTAATCTGGCTTTCCCATCCCATTACCAATTTCCCCTTCACCCCTCTGAGGTGGCAGAGTTTGTTTTTAAATTCACATTAATTCACCCAACAAACCACCAACGAGTATTATCAGTAAGTCACTATGCTGGAAATGCTGAAAATTAGGAATCCAACTCAGTCCCAGCTCTAGTCCACCCAGCAAGACAAACTCAAACACTAAGAAGGCATGAATGAGTTCTAGCAAAGGGTGAAGGGAGGGGCAGAGGGGAAATCATCTGAAAGTATCTATTTAAATTGACAACATCTACTAAAGAATAAAAAAGAGTTCAATAGAGAAGCAGGAATTTCAAAAAAATTACATAAGTAGTACATTTTTACTTCCTTCATTTAGTTTCTAACATGATTTTTCTGAAGATGCAATAGGACTAAGATTCTGTAGCTTTTAACTTCTCTTCAGGGCCTTAGCTTTTTCTTCCAAAAATCACCAGCTTCCAGAAAAAGAGAAAAAGGGAACATGTTCAATATGGACATGGAGAGAATTTTAAAAACTCATGCAATCTGTATTCACATAGGATTCCATTTTAAAAGACCTTGGCAGGATTTCAAATTACTCCTTTACATTCAAATTTCCCTACAATGGGAACTCACTGCTACACAGGAGACACAGGGCCTAGTTTATTTCCTTAAATACAGTATTCGATCAGTGTCCCCTGCATCAACGATAATGAAAGCTTTAAATGCACACTGTGCAGCACAGTTTAAAGGGCACTTCCACAAATGACAAACTGGAAGAAAATAACTGCAACTCGTATGACAAAGAGCTAACTTCCATTATTAACAAAGAGTGCGTACAAACCAAGGACAAAAAAGTTCAAACAACTTACTCTTTTTTTTTTTTTTTGAGACAGAGACTTGCTCTGTCGCCCAGGCTGGAGTGCAATGGCATGATCTCAGCTCACTGCAACCTCCGCCTACTGGGTTCAAGCGATTCTCCTGCCTCAGCCTCCCAAGTAGCTGGGATTACAGGTGTGTGCCACCACGCCCGGCTAATTTTGCATTTTTAATAGAGACAGGGTTTCTCCATGTTGGTCAGGCTGGTCTTGAACTCCCGACCATAGGTGATCCACCCGCCTCGGCCTCCCAAAGTGCTCGGATTACAGGCGTGAGCCACCGTGCCTGGTCACAACTTACTTTAAAATGTGCAAAGTGGGCCAGGTGCGATGGCTCACACCTGTAATCCCAGCACTTTGGGAGGCCAAGGCGGGTGGATCACCTGAGGTCGGGAGTTCAGGACCAGCCTGACCAACATGGAGAAACCCCGTCTCTACTAAAAATATAAAATTAGCCAGGCGTGGTGGCACACACCTGTAATCCCAGCTACTAGGGAGGCTGAAGCAGGAGAATTGCTTGAACCCGGGAGGCGGAGGTTGCGGTGAGCAGAGATTGCACCATTGCCCTCCAGCCTGGGCCACAAGAGTGAGACTCCGTCTCAAAAAAACAAAACAAAACAAATGCGCAAACTGTAAGAAATGGCATATTTGGAGGTCGAGTACAGATACAAAGGTCTAATGAACACGTGATAATATATACATATAACATCACCCTAAATTAAAGGAAATGCAAATTAAAATAACAAAATTTCACTTCTCAAATTGGCAAAAATTTAAAGGTAGTGTTAACAGGGATGAGGAGAAGAGACCATGCTCAAATGCTTCTATCCAAAGCATTAACTAGAAAAGCTTTCTAGAGGCAATTTGGCACCACTTACAAAAACATAATCTCTGCCCAACAATCCCATGGCCAGTAACTCATAATGAAGACATACCCTCAAAGCCTATCAGATTATCCATAACAATAATCAATAGAGCTTTGAAATTTCTGCAACCAAAACATACATCAAAAGAGGACTGTGTCTCAGCCACTCAGGAGGCTGAGGTGGGAGGATTGCTTGAGCCCAGGAGTTTGAGGCTGCAATAAGCTACATCATGCCACTACAGCTATTAAAAGGAAAATGGGCCAGGCACACTGGCTCACGCCTGTAATCCCAGCACTTTGGGAGGATATGGTAGGTGGATTGCTTGAGCTCAGGAGTTCAAGATCAGCCTGGACAACATGGTGAAATCCCATCTCTACAAAAAATACAAAAAAATTAGCCAGGCATGGTAGTACGTGTCTGTAGTCCCAACTACTTGGGAGGCTAAGGTAGGAGGATGGTTTGAGCCCAGGAGGAAGAGGTCGCAGTGAGCGGAGATTGTACCACAGCACTCTAGCCGGGGCAAAACAGCCAGACCTGTCTCAAAAAAAAAAAAAAAAAAAAAAAAGGCCAAGTGCGGTGGCTCACACCTGTAATCCCAGCACTTTGAGAGACCGAGGCAGGTGGATCACCTGAGGTCAGGTGTTCAAGACCAGCCAGGGCAACACGGTGAAACCCCATCTCTTCTAAAAATACAAAAATTAGCCTGGTGTGGTGGCACATGCCTGTAATCCCAGCTACTCAGGAGGCTGAGGCAGGAGAATCACTTGAACCCAGGAGGTGGAGGCTGCAGTGAGCTGACATCATGCCACTGCACTCCAGTCTGGGTGACAGAGCAAGATTCCATCTGAAAAAAAAAAAAAAAAAAAAAAACTACCAAAGAAGTAATTGTCAGCAGGAATTACCTAGATGGTATGATTTTATTTTATTCTGGTGGTAGGGTTGCTTCTTTATGTTTCTTCATTTTTCTTTTTTTTTGAGATAGGGTCTCACTGTCACCCAGACTGGAATGCAGTGGCGCGATCTCAGCTCACTGTAACCTTCGCCTCCTAGGCTCAAGCAATTCTCCTGCCTCAGCCTCCTGAGTAGCTACGATTACAGACATAAGCCACTACTGCCCCGCTACTTTTTGTATTTTTAGTAGAGATAGGGTTTCACCATGTTGGCCAGGCTGGTCTTGAACTCCTGACCTCAAATGATCCACCCACCTTGGCCTCCCAAAGTGCTGGGATTACAGGCATAAACCACCACGCCTAGCCCGTTTTTTAAATGTTATTTAAATAAGCAAATTTTTCACTAGGTACACTGGCTCACGCCTATAATCCCAGCAGTTTGGGAGGCTGAGTACAGGCTCATGCCTGTAATCCCAGCATTTTGGGAGGCCAAGGGGCAGATAGCTTGAGTCTACGAGTTCAAGACCAGCCTGGGCAACTTGGTGAAATCTCATCTCTACAAAAAACACAAAAAGAAAAAAAACTGCAAATTTTTTAAATGCAAGAACTTAATTCTTACACCATTTTACTATTTACTGGATCTTCACAACTGCCAGATGACATAATTGGGACTAATGTAATGTTACCATGGTATAGAAGTAAAATTAAGTTACAGGGAGGAAACTGACATGCAGAGGTGCTAGCAAATTTCAAGGTCCTCTGAGGCAGAATTTCCTCTTATCAAAAGTAACAGGATGTCTACAGAAGTAGAAAAACTGCTTCTCAAAGGTCCTTCCTCTTTCTCTGACCAAAGTCGTTGCGATGCTTATATTCATGTCTTTAGATATAAACATAACTTGAATACAGGAAGATAAAGCAACTGGGTGCTTTTCAAATGTTGTGTCAGAATTATCACACCATTATATAACAAGCAGAAATACTTAATTTTTTAGAAAAGACAAAACCTAACACTGGTCCAGATGCGGGGAAACAGGTACACTAGAACACCTCCTGGGGTCCTGACCATGGCCATCTTTTTATACCTCAATCTAGAAGCAAAGAACAAAGAACAAGCTGTGGAACTGCTTATACTCTTAGACTCATTCAGCCATTTCAAGCTGAAGAATACAGTCCAGGATAAAAATAAATCATTTGTGAAAATGAGAAAAACCAATAGCTCTTTACATAAGATTCTGGGGAAGCTGGATGTAGTTCATCCATTAAAAAACAAGAGAATATTTAATCAAAATTCAATACAGTAGTACTACATTATAAACTCAACAGATATCTAATAAATTAAATAAAGAATGCTATTAAGCTACTACTATGATAAAGATGTAAACTAACCTTACAAAAACAGAGTAGATATAAAATACCCTTATGCAAACTAACGAGACCCACATAAAAAAAAAAATTTATAGTCCGGACATGGTGGCTCACGCCTGCAATTCCAGCACTTTGGGAGGCCAAGGCGGGCAGATCATGAGGTCAAGAGATCGAGACCATCCAGGTAAACATAGTGAAACCCATCTCTACTAAAAAATACAAAAATTAGCTGGGCATGGTGGTGTGCGCCTGTAATCCCAGCTACTTAGGAGGCTGAGGCAGAACAATCGCTTGAACCCGAGAGGTGGAGGTTGCAGTGAGCTGAGATCACACGACTACACTCCACCCGGGCAACACAGTGAGACTCTGTCTCAAAAAAAAAAAAAAAATTATAATAACTAACCTTACATATATTAACTAATTTAATCCTTACAAAAATCACAGAAGTACTATATTAATCCCCATTATAAAAATGAGGAAAAAGGCCGGGCGCGGTGGCTCAAGCCTGTAATCCCAGCACTTTGGGAGGCCGAGACGGGTGGATCACGAGGTCAGGAGATCGAGACCATCCTGGCTAACAAGGTGAAACCCCGTCTCTACTAAAAAATACAAAAAAAAAAAACTAGCCGGGCGAGGTGGCGGCGCCTGTAGTCCCAGCTACTCGGGAGGCTGAGGCAGGAGAATGGCATGAACCCGGGAGGCGGAGCTTGCAGTGAGCTGAGATCCGGCCACTGCAACTCCAGCCCGGGAGACAGAGCGAGACTCCGTCTCAACAAAAAAAAAAAAAAAAAAATGAGGAAAAAGAAAGTTAAGGATACTAATATAGTAAGGAGCTAAGCTAGCATCCGAACCTCAGCCCAGTAGCTCCTGAATTCAGATTCTTACCCCAAGTTTATTTACAAGGTACATTGTTGAACTCTGTTTCTTCACTTATGATATGGGGATAGTGGCCCCTATCATGGGTGTTACGAGAATTAAATGAGAAAGGTCTGCAAAACCCCTATTAAAATGTCTAACACAAACTAGGTAGTCAGCTGGGTGCAGTGGCTTACACCTGTAATCCCAGCACTTTGGAAGGGCAAAGTGGGCAGATCACTTGAGGTCAGGAATTCGAGACCAGCCTGGCCAATGTGGTGAAACCCTGTCTCTACTAAAAAAAATACAAAAATTAGCCAGACGTCATGGCACACACCTATAATCCCAGCTACTCGAGGGTGAGGCAGAATAATTGCTTGAACCCAGAGATGAAGGTTGCAGTGAGCCAAGATGGTGCCACTGCACTCCAGCCCAGGCATCAGAGTGAGATTTGTCTCAAAAATAAATAAATAAATACATAAATAAATAAATAAAGTAGGTACTCAATAAATGGTAGTAGATTTTTCTTTTTTCTAAGACGGAGTCTCACTCTGTCCCCAGACTGGAGTGCAATGGTGTGATCTCAGCTCACTGCAACCTCCTCCTCCTGGGTTCAAGCAATTCTCCTGCCTCAGCGTTCCCAAGTAGCTGGGATTACAGGAGTGCACCACCACGTCCAGCTAATTTTTGTATTTTTAGTGGAGACAGGATATTGCCATGTTGGCCAGGCTGGTCTCAAACTCACAACCTCAGGTGATTCGCCCACCTCAGCCTCCCAAAGTGCTGACATTACAGGCGTGAGCCACCACGCCCACATTTTCTGAATTCATATCACATTTACAGTTAATGTACTGACAAAGACTCTGGGTTTTATTTTGGGAGAGGCAAAAGAGTACTGTCGCTATGGTAACTGGAAGTCTTGCCCTCAGCAATCCCTTTGTGCTCAAGGAAAAGAGGAACAACAAAGAATTAAAAGTGATAGATGGGTATGGAACAAGACCTTTCAGTGAATCAGCTCTGGGACATGGGTAGAGGGAAATAAACTCTGGGACTTTCGAGGAAAAAAATCTCTGGGACTCTCAAGGAATAAAATGCCAATCACCAGAAACTATAGAACAGGCTTTGGGATAATCTAATGGTGCTTATCACAAGGCTTGGATTCAACCTCCATTAAAGGGTGACAGTGCCTTTTAACTCAATACAACCACTTTAAATTGAGGGACACTTCAGGTGAAAGACCAGCTTAAATCTTTATGCCCCCTTCATTCAAGAAATATTCATTGAGTGCCTGCTGTGTGCCAGGTACTGGAGATAGATAATGGGAGGACAAGGCACCCCAGACCCCGTTCTCTAGTGAGGAAGGCAGCTAAGAAACAAGATAAGCACATACATAATGGTCATTTTTTTTTTTTCTTTTTTTAGGCAGAGTTTCGCTCTTGCTGCCCAGGCTGGAGTGCAGTGGCGCAATCTTGGCTCACTGCAACCTCCACTTCCCGGGTTCAAGCAATTCTCCTGCCTCAGCCTCCTGGTAGCTGGGATTACAGGCATGCGCCACCACGCCCGGCTAATTTTTGTATTTTTAGAAGAGACAGAGTTTCTCCATGATGGTCAGGCTGGTCCCGAACTCCCGACCTCAGGTGATCCACCCACCTCAGCCTCTCAAAGTGCTGGGATTACAGGTGTGAGCCACCACGCCTGGCCTTTTTTTTTTTTTTTTTTTTTTTTTGAGACAGAGTCCAGCTCTTGTCGCCCAGCCTGGAGTGCAACGTGTGATCTCGGCTCTCTGCAACCTCCGCCTCCCAGGTTCAAGCAATCCTCCTGCCTCAGCCTCCCCAGTAGCTGGGATTACAGGCGTGCGCCACCATGCCCGGCTAATCTTTGTATTTTTACTAGAGACAGGGTTTCACCATGTTACCCAAGCTGGTCTCGAACTCCTGATCTCCGGTGATCCGCCCACCTTGGCCTCCCAAAGTGCTGGGATTACAGGCATGAGCCACTGCACTACGCGAGCATATAAAGATCATTTCTGACAGAGATAAGTAATTGCGGGAAAAACAACAAAATAATGTGAACCAGCAGCATGGAAAGGACTATTTTAGATACGGCTGTTAGAAAGGACTCTCCGAAGATGGGTGCAGTGGCTCACACCTGTAATCCCAGCACTTTGGGAGGCCGAGGCGGGCGGATCACCTGAGGTCAGGAGTTCGAGACCAGCCTAGCCAATATGGTGAAACCCCATCTCTACTAAAATTACAAAAATTAGCCAGGCACGGTGGCAGGCGCCTGTAGTCCCAGATACTCAGGAGGCTGAGGCAGGAGAATTACTTGAACCCAGGAGGTGGAGGTTACAGTGAGCCAAGATCGTGCCACCACACTCCAGTCTGGGTGACAAACCAAGACTCTGTCTAAAAAAAAAAGAAAGAAAAGAAGTAAAGAAAAAGAAAGAAAAGGACTCTGCGAGGAACTGAGGTCTAAGCAGAGACCTAGGTGACAAGAAGGAGACAGCCATGTGATGATCTAAGGAAAGTGACTTCTAAGCAAAGGGAACTACTAGAGGCAAAGAGCCTCCGGCAGAAACGAGCTTTTCCCATACACAGCCAGAGCCTAGAAGGTTGAGACTTCCCGCAGCCCCTGCTGCTGTCCCAGGAAAACATAAACAATTTTAGCCGGTCCAGTGATACCTGGGTCTCCCAGGAAGAAGCCTTCAAGAGGACTTTCTGCCAAAGTTCTGCCTTGGAGGAAGGCCAGGGAGTGCCTAGGGATGGGTGCACAGACAGGTTTTAGACTCACATTTTGATCAATGGTGGCTCCAGTCATGGTTAGCTGAGAAACAACAAGAAAAATCACTGGGCATGTTTGCCCAGATATCAAATGGGATCAACGGCCCCAATTTCCTAGCGTTGTGAAGAATAAGTGAGCTAACGGATGTCAAGTGCTTAGCACAGCAAACTCTAAATGGTACTGGTGATGGCAATGGTGATATACTAGCAAAAAAGACATCAGACACAAAGAATTATAGTCAATATTATTAAAAATTAACACACAGTATCCAATATATTAAAGTGCATAAAGAGCACATCTTTAGTCCTAGGGAAGTGACAAATTGGTTCAAGTAGGACCTCTTCCCACGTCACACTAGAAGAAAGGGAATTAGTTCCTTTTACTTGACAAGGTAGGGAAGGAGGGAGGAAAGGCAGAAGAGGTAAGGAGGAAGAAAAATAAAGGAAGGAAGGAAGGGAAGGCAAGAATGAAAAGAGGGAAGACGCCAGGCACGATGGCTCACGCCTGTAATCCCAGCACTTTGGGAGGTCGAGGAGGGCAGATCACCAGAGTTCAGTAGTTTGAAACCAGTCTGGCCAACATGGTGAAACCCCATCTGTACTAAAAATACAAAAAATTAGCCAGGCATGGTGGCATGTGCCTGTAATCCCAGTTACTCAAGAGGCTGAGGCAGGAGAATTGCTTGAGCCCAGGAGATGGAGGTTGCAGTGAGCCAAGATCGAGCCACTGCACTCCAGCTCAGCGACAGAGCAAGACTCTGTCTCAAAATAAAAGAGTGAAGAAAGAAATAGGCCTCAAAACTTCCCCACTGTCTTCCCAGGTACTTGAAATGTTTTCTCCAAGAGTCAAGCATTTCCTTCCATAATTAAAATGCAAAGAGACAGCAAACATGAGTTGAGTTTACTCATTCCAAACTACTGAGAATGAGTTGATTAAATCAGTGGATTTTCCCAGTAGCAATGGAAAGGGCCTGGGCCAGGGTTGGCCCTAAAATGTATCTGTTGTATGACCTTTGGCATATTACTCAATTTCACTGAGCTAATCATCTTACCCTTACAAGTTCCTTCTCCTTTTGTCCCCATCAAAGTTTAAGGCCTTAAGATTGGCAAGTGTGCCAAACTAGAAACATGGGCACTTCCCTTACCTCCTTCTCCCTCTCACACTTGGACACCATTTTGTTGGACCTGCTTCTAAGTCTCGCCCATTGCCAAGTAGATGCCCAGTATCAGCCCTGCATCAGTTCTAATCTTGATTACTCCAACAGCTCTTGACAGAGCTCCAAGCCGCCAGCTACACCTTCCCCAGATCCAAATCAATACTGTCTCATGAGATGACATCTTCTCAGTGGTTATTTTATGACAAATACTATTCTAAGATATATATACACACACACACACACACACACATATATACATACTATTCTAAGATATATACTACTCTAAGATATGTATGTATATACTAAGATATATATACTATTCTGATATATATATAACTATATCAGCCCATTTAGTGTCTACCTCTTAGGTTTGTAATGAGCATTATTCCCATTTTACGGATGAGAAAACTCAGGTTCACAAAGTAAGTTTCCCAAATACCAAAGCTAGCCAGGTATTGGGACAAGGAATTGAACCGAGGTAAGGCTGACTCCAGTTAACTACACTGCTGCTAATCTTCATCACTGCTACTACAGTGATATTTCTAAAATCTAAGTCTGATCTTAAGACTTCTATTTTAAAACAGTTCAGGCCAGGCACGGTGGCTCACGCCTGCAATCCCAGCACTTTGGGACGCCAAGGCAGGTGGATCTCAAGGTCAGGAGTTCAACACCAGCCTGGCCAACATGGTGAAACCTAACCTCTACTAAAAATACAAAAATTAGTTGGGCATGGTGGCTCAAGCCTGTAATCCCAGCACTTTGGGAGGCCGAGACGGGCGGATCACGAGGTCAGGAGATCGAGACCATCCTGGCTAACATGGTGAAACACCATCTCTACTAAAAAATACAAAAAAAAAAAGCTAGCCGGGCGAGGTGGCGGGCGCCTGTAGTCCCAGCTACTCGGGAGGCTGATGCAGGAGAATGACTTGAACCCGGGAGGCGGAGCTTGCAGTGAGCTGAGATCCGGCCACTGCACTCCAGCCTGGGCCACAGAACGAGACTCTGTCTCAAAAAAAAAAAAAAAAAAAGCTAGCCGGGCGAGGTGGCGGGCGCCTATAGTCCCAGCTACTCGGGAGGCTGAGGCAGGAGAATGGCGTAAACCAGGGAGGCTGAGCCTGCAGTGAGCTGAGATCCGGCCACTGCACTCCAGCCTGGGTGACAGAGCGAGACTCCATCTCAAAAAAAAAAAAAAATTACAAAAATTAGCCAGGCATGGTGGCCCATGCCTGTAATTCCAGCTACTCAGGAGACCGAGGCAGAAGAATCACTCAAACCCAGGAGGCAGAGTTGCAGTGAGCCGAGATCACGCCACTGCAGTCCAGCCTGGGCAACAGAGCAAGGCTTCATCTCAAAAAAAAAACAAAAACAAAAAACAAAAAAAACAGTTCAGTGGCTCCCCTACAGAACCATAATCAAGGTACTCAGTGCAGCATTCGGGCCGTTAGTGAGTTAGCCATTATAACCAAGCCAAAAGAAACTCTAAAGATGGGAGCTTAAAAGGACAGAAGCAGGCAAGCTTTAGCAGACAGGCTGTGGGACACACTGGTTATGAGCCAGAACTCTGAAATAAGAGTGCCTGAGTTTGGACCCCAGCCCCACCACTTTCCAGATAAACTTGCACAAGTCATGTCCTCTCTGAGCTTCCCCATCTGTAAAATGAGGATATCATTAGCACCCACTTCAAACCATCATACAGGTGTTGTGAAGATAAAAGTTACTTAGTACAGGCCAGGCCTGGGGGCTCACACCTGTAATCCCAGTACTTTGGGAGGCCAAGGCAGGCTGATCACCTGAGGTCAAAAGTTTGAGATCAGCCTTGTCAACATGATGAAATCCCGCCTTTACTAAAAATACAAAAATTAGCCAGGCGTGGTGGCATGCACCTGTAATCCCACCTACAGGGGAGGCTGAGGAAGGAGAATCGCTTGAACCTGAAAGGCAGAGGTTGCAGTGAGCCGGGATTACACCATTGCAGTCCAGCCAGGATGACAGAGCGAGACTCCGTCAAAAAAAAAAAAAAAAAAAGTTATTTAGCAGAGCCTGGCACACAATAAGCTTGCAAGGTTATTACTGTTCTTGCTGGGCATGGTGGCTTAAACCTGTAATTCTAGCATTTTGGGAGGCAGAGGCGGGCGGATCATCTGAGGTCAGGAATTTGAGACCAGCCTGGCCAATGTGATGAAAACCCATCTCTACTAAACACACAAAAAATTAGCTAAGCATGGTGGCAGATGCCTGTAATCCCAGCTACTCAGGAGGCTGAGGCAGGAGAATTGCCTGAACCCAGGAGGCGGAGTTTGCAGTGAGCTGAGATCGATCCACTGCACTTCAGACTGGGCAACAAGAGCAAAACTGTGCATATATTAAAAAAAAAAAAAGTTGGGGGATGCTGGGCGCCGTGGCTCATGCCTGTAATCTCACCACTTTGGGAGGCAGAGGTGGGTGGTTCATGAGGTCAGGAGTTCGAGACCAGCCTAGCCAACATGGTGAAACCCTGTCTCAACTAAAAACACAAAAAATTAGCCGGGCATGTTGGTGCATGCCTGTAGTTCTAGCTGCTCAGTTGGCTGCAGCAGAATTGCTTGAACCCGGCAGGTGGAGGTTGCAGTGAGCCGAGATCCCACCACTGCACTCCAGCCTGGGCGACAGAGTGAGACTGTGTCACCAAAAAAAAAAAAACACGAAAAAGAAAAAGAAAAAAAGGTTATTACTGTTCTTACTACCCATACTCCTGCCACATCCAAACTCCCTGCAGTTCCGACCTCCAGGGCCTTTGTATAAACAAGCTGCTTTTTTTTTTTTTTTTTTTTTTTTTTTTTTTGACAGTCTTACACTGTCACCCAGGCTGCAGTGCAATGGCACGATCTTGGCTCACTGCAACTTCTGTCTCCCAGGTTCAAGCGATTCTCCCGCCTCAGCCTCCTGAGTAGCTTGGATTACAGGAGCGCACCACCATACCTGGCTAATTTTTATATTTTTACTAGTGACGGGGTTTCACCATGTTGGCCAGGGTGGTCTCGAACTCCTGACCTCAGGTGATCTACCCGCCTCCGCCTCCCAAAGTGCTGGGATTACAGGCATGAGCCACTGCACCCAGCCAAATAAGCTGCTTTCTCTTCCTGGTCCTTCATGACCAGGCTTAGCCATTGGCACCTCCCTGAAGGACTTCCCTCACACCTGCATTCTCTCATGGCAACCTAACTTACCCTATGGGTCACAGCATTCATCACTCTGCACTGAAACTGCCTATCTAAGTAGATTTCTCTCAGAAGGCAATGAACTCCTCATAGGCATCCCCAGCATCTAACAAGCAGTGCCCTTAATATGGTGGTCAAATGCTTATTAAATGATATAACCTGGCCAGGCGCGGCGGCTCACACTAGTAATCCCAGCACTTTGGGAGGCCGAGGTGGGTAGATCACCTGAGGTCAATTCAAGAACACCCTGGCCAAAATGGCAAAACCCCACCTCTAGTAAAAATACAAAAATTAGCCAGGCGTGGTGGTGTGCACTGGTAATCCCAGCTACTCAGGAGGCTGAGGCAGGAGAAAGGCTTCAACACGGGAGGTGGAGGTGGCAGTGAGCTGAGATTGTGCCATTGCACTCTAACCTGGGCAACAGAGAGAGACTACATCTCAAAAAAAAAAAAAAAAAAAAAGAAAAGAGGCCGGGCGCGGTGGCTCAAGCCTGTAATCCCAGCACTTTGGGAGGCCGAGACGGGCAGATCACGAGGTCAGGAGATTGAGACCATCCTGGCTAACACGGCGAAACCCCGTCTCTACTAAAAAATACAAAAACCTAGCCGGGCGAGGTGGCGGGCGCCTGTAGTCCCAGCTACTCGGGAGGCTGAGGCAGGAGAATGGCGTAAACCCGGGAGGCGGAGCTTGCAGTGAGCTGAGATCCGGCCACTGCACTCCAGCCTGGGCGACAGAGCAAGACTCTGTCTCAAGAAAAAAAAAAAAAAAAAAAGAGATAACCTCAGCCTTCTCACTGGCAAAATGGAAATAAAAACAGAAAAGAGGCCAGGTGCAATGGCTCACACCTGTAATCCCAGTACTTTGGAAGGCCAAGGTGAGAGGATCATTTGAGTGAGGCCAGGAGTTTGAAGCCAGCCTGGGCAACATAGTGAGATCTCATCTCTACAAAAAATAAAAATATGGAGCTGCGCTAGGTAGCTCACACCTGTAATCCCAGCACTTTGGGAGGCCAAGGCAGGTGGATCACTTAAGGCCAGGAGTTCGAGACCAGCCTGGCCAAAATGATGAAACCCTGTCTCTACTAAAAATACAAAAATTAGCTGGGTATGATGGCAAGCACCTGTAATCCCAGCTACTAGGGAGGCTGAGGCAGGAGAATCACTTGAACCCAGGCAGAGGTTGCAGTGAGCAGAGACTGCACCACTGCACTCCAGCCAGGGAGACAGAGCAAAACTCTCTCTCAAAAAGTAAAAATAAAAATACAGGAGATCGAGACCATCCTGGCGAACACGGTGAAACCCCGTCTCTACTAAAAAATACAAAAAACTAGCCGGGCGAGGCGGCGGGCGCCTGTAGTCCCAGCTACTTGGGAGGCTGAGGCAGGAGAATGGCGTAAACCCGGGGGGCGGAGCTTGCAGTGAGCTGAGATCCGGCCACTGCACTCCAGCCCGGGCGACAGAGCCAGACTCCGTCTCAAAAAAAAAAAAAAAAAAAAAAAAAAAAAAAAAAA